>NW_028277175.1:3717500-3920000 GCF_051122295.1 Plectrocnemia conspersa
TTTTTCATGTAAAACCAGATAGTATGTTATTATATATAGATAATGCTAACATATTGATGAATTGTTTTATTATTAGTAAAAAAAAAATAATGAGCGATTAAGATTTTCAATATCTAGCATATAATAAAAACAAATATTTGAGCAAGTAAATTCATATACATACATAGTTATTCAACAGGATATTATTTTTTTATTTAATATAAATATTTTCCTAGTACATAAAAGTATTACTAAATTCTTATTTTTTTATGCTGGTAATATTTTATTAGTATACTTTTAATAAATCAGATCATAGTAATATTTAAAAAAAATATACATTTTATCAGATGTAATATACCTGAAAACCTAACTCTTAAAAATTTAGGGTAAATCGAATAAAGGATGCAAATTGTTTGTTATGCCTTACATATGGTATGTGACGGACTCATGCAGGTTTGAACTCATGACGCAAAATTCGTTTCATTTCCGCTTCGTTCCACAAATGTGCATCGGCACCACAGTTACTGTCGTTGCTGGTAGCTGTCTCTAACGAGCACGTCGACAAGTGCCCGTAAAATATTCATAGCTTTCAGCGCTTTTAGTAGAAAGATCATCCGCGTCGGATGCTGCGCCGACAGCGGGTGGTTTTAAATTTATACAATGTACAAGATTTGTTTGAATATACATACAAACATGAGGGTATATATAAATTTCTAGTTCAATATGTAATATGCGAAGTACAAAATGCGCTTTATCCGCCCGCCGGGAAGGCTTTAGACCCTTTTATTAGACAGCAGCTGTAAATCGAATGGCGACCGACCCTTTTTTAATCCCATCCGCGAGATTCGAGCCGCAACCAGCCCTTAACTAATCGCCACATTACATATTTACCGTTGTTTATTTTGCAGCTACCAAGGACCGACCCTTAGGGTGTGTTTAATTCCATTGCGGCCGCAATCAATCTATAACTTTTCCTTCTACCGAACCCTTTCATGAGTCCCTAAGAGATATATTTCTCCCTTAGATTAACGAAAATCGCATAAGAGGTTGTCATGATTAGAATACTTTTAGTGTTTGGAACTAAATATATTGTGTCATTTTCATCATTTCAAATGATTTTATTTATAATTTATTTACATGGAAATACAAAAAAACAATCCTCTTGTCTTGACATACAGTCAGTGTGACATACATTTTTTTCGTCTAAAACGAAAATATATTTCAGGGTTTGAATATACGCTATGGATCAACATAAACTTAATACAACTTATACCACCTTTTTTTGTAAAAAGCTGGTACGAAAATATGTTTGGCTTGACATGCCAGAAAGCAAAATTTATGTAAGCATCTATTTTCATGTTTTATTTTTGCCATTTATTGCAGATTGCTCAAAACGTATCTAGTAATAAAGATAATGTAATTGCTTTTTTTATCAACCGTTAATGCTGACCTTAAATTATAATTTAAGGTACTTCAACTTTAAAATGTCTTTATACATAGGTGCTGCTTAATACAAATAAAATTCTCCAAACATATGATCTTTTTTGGCCATATTCGTCACCTGAAAGACACGTTTAGAAAATTATGATTTTTTTTGTAATTTGTTTTTAAGCATGTCAGAATAATCACTTACAATTAAAAATAATTTTAAAATTTTTCAGTCAAATGGATTTTAAAAAATCTAAATATTCTGCACTTGCACTAAGATTCTAAAAACGCTGCAAGAACTGCAGTTCGATCTCTTTTTTTTATGTGAATAAAGATTATGTTTTTTTATATTTTTTGATAACATGGTAAATACATAAATTAGTTTACCGTGACTCAATCAACGTCAGTTGTCGTCCAACAAGTCGGTCACGATAGACCGGTCGATCACAAGCCATAACCCGGTCGACCGCGAAACAACGTATCATAATATTCACAATTGATCGTGTTTGCCATCTATATAAATAATATATAAGCATGTTGTAAAAATATTTTTCGCGGTTGAATTTCCATAACGCGTATAAACATTACATTGCTAGATATTTATGGTGTTTTTTTTTCAATATTATTTTTTTTATTAATAATAATTTGTTGTAGATTATGAGTAATCTTAAAAAAACAAAAAAATATTATTTCCATGAGAAATTAGAATATTTTTTTTTCTTAGATTCAAGAAAAATGTTGCTTTTATTTGTAGGATTTCTGTGGTAATACCTATAAAAATGTTTTATGCCTAATATTAATCTGATTTTTCTATTAATTGTGAAAAATCTGACTAAGTAGGTTTTAGTTAAATAAAAAGATGGAGGAAAAAAGTGCTCTTTTGGAAAGTGGAAAGAGAATCGGATTGTTAGCAGTTCGCTTTGCCTAGTGTATGTGTATGTTACGCTTTCGCGGTTAAATTGACATAACGCGTGTTATATGTTGCATAGCAATATGTTTTAAGTTATGCATAGTATTTTTTTATTTTAAATAATTTGTAGTAAATCATAAATAATACAAAAAATACCAAAAAGTATAATTTTTATGAAGAATCAAGTAATTTTTTCGTCATGATTCAAGAAAAATATAGGAGCGCCATTTCAACACATTATATGTTCAATTGTAATCTGATTTTCAATGGTTACATATTCATACTATTTTTTTACTTAACCCTTTAATTATACAAAAGATTTGCTATTTTACAAAGTACACTTATTAA
The DNA here is from genome assembly GCF_051122295.1 of Plectrocnemia conspersa. Taxonomy (NCBI): domain Eukaryota; kingdom Metazoa; phylum Arthropoda; class Insecta; order Trichoptera; family Polycentropodidae; genus Plectrocnemia; species Plectrocnemia conspersa. Next base: position 3,720,166 of record NW_028277175.1, read on the forward strand.
ATTTTGCCATTGAAAAACCTAAGCTTAAGAATCGAAATAGTTTTAGATTAACTGTAAAAAGCCAAAATCTTTAAAAAAATTTACTTCGCTATTTATTTGTCTATTGATGTTACTCACAATGTGCTCAACATTTTTAACAACTGTTCTCATCGAAAGCCTGATGTGTTAAAATAAGGCTCCGACAATCATACACGACTTTTAACTTACCATTTATTTTATTTGTTATTAAATTAAATACTCGTGTACTGATCTTAGTTATTTTCCTTATTTTATTTTTGCAAAAAAATGCGTAGTTATAAATAAATATGTTCTGCAAGTGTCGAGTGCTTAGTCTGATTTTGACGATGTATATTGCATTATTTTACAGACAATGTCAATGCACCATAAACATAAATTTTCATTATCTAACTTAATAACAAAATAGTTTACAATCCACTCTGCTTTTAAAGCACGATATTCAAAGCCCAATGGGAGTTTTTTTCTGGCTTTGACAATAACAAGACTATTATCCTCGGATCATAAAATCAAAACAAAATATCGCAAAAAGCGTCACAGCAGAATCTCTTGCAATTGCTAAATTCGACGTATAATTTTTTTTAATTTTTAAGAGTTGAAATTATACAATTCATTCATTGTTCGCGAACCATAGTTTGCTAACTCTTGTTCTAAATAAATACATTATATTTTGCTATGATATGCATAATAATTTACATGTAGTGACAATGTTATTACCGATTTTACTTGGAAATGTTCAGTTCATTGTTTGGAATTGCTTGCAACATATTCTCTGAACCATTTAACCGTATTTCTTACAACGTGACACGAACAATTATTTCCTTTACTGCTATAGGTCTGATTCAATCCTTTCGAATTTATAAAAATAATATTTCTTAGTCCAATGGTACAAACAAATTTAGATAATTCAATAGATAAATATAGAGCATATTGACTAAATACCCGATGTATAAAATACATTACATATTTCCAAGATTTGTCTAGAGACCTTTTGTTTGTTATTTATAGCAGTAAATTTATATCAAACGCGAGATGAACGCTTTCGTTCTAATAAATGTCGCTTTAATAATACATTCCAGCATTCTTATCGCTGGATTATGCCCGACAGAATAAATTTGCTTCAACTACAGTCGCCATTTCTATGCATTAAACTTTTAGCATTGCATAATTGAAATGAAACGTGACTTTTATTGTGAGGCCTTTTCGTATGCAATATTTTTGTCTTGTACCTAAAGATCTTAAGATAAATACACGACGGTTTTGGAAAGTCTAAATTACACAAAGAATCTCGCGAATATTTGTAAGTAATTCAGACTTCAAAATCCTTTCAAGTGTTTGACTTGGCTTAAATAGAACCTTCACATAAATCTAAGAATTTATTCTTGATAGAATTTTGCAGAAATATACAAATACACTGCCTAGAAAGTTTTATCGAATATTGTGTATAGCTGTTATTTACTGTTATGTAATGTAAAATTTTTACTATAATTGATGCAATCTTAATTAGTTAAATCTTGTTTTAACTAGACAATATTGATCAGTAGAAGTGAAGCTGTTGCTTTATCAGTCTTCTAACTTAGTGCGAGTTTGCCTAATTTTTTTATTACAAATTGAAAGCGAAGTGGTAGTTTTCAGGAAGTGATTTAGAACATCGGTGTTCTAACTTATGTATAATACAATACATAATTAGTGTAAGTCTAACATCCTTTCGTTCCTAGATCTTTGATCATACTAATAACGATCATTTTAGGCAGTAGCAAACTCTTTGTTATTGTCCAATAAATTTGCAATCAGTAAAAAATTGTAACGTCGTCAATATATGAAATGTGTGAAAACATTGCATTTATTTTTCAAATAGCACCGATCTTGTTTTCATTTTGGAACAAATCAATTGGTTTTCTTATACTCTTTTAGTCAGTATTTTGTAACTAATTTTGTGAAATTTATTACTTGTGGTGCTGCAAATAATATTTATTATTTTTTACTTACAATAAAATTAAAAAATATTTAGAATCTACATAAATGCTTATGAATCTAGTGGGTGGAACCAGATTATTTGTTAAAATTTAATTAAGATCTTGAAAAGATCCTTGTTACACTGATTCGAAATATTTGGTAACGTCTAATACTAAACTTAATTCGTTACAACGGTTTAAATCTATGCCAGTAAGTTTTAACCACCAGACTGAATGTCTGAGAATCAGTGACATTTATATTATTATGTGTAATGTAATTACAAATAATATATGTCACTGCAACTTCGTCTAGTTTTTTTTTAATAAATTAACATTTTTTTATGTGTAGCAAAGAATGTTTATTTTACAAATGTGTTATTTTTAGTGTTAGAAAAAATTGCACAAAAATCTATTGCTAAATAATTGTATGCTCATTAAGAGGCGCGGCTATCTAGCAACAGCTGCTTCTCCTATGTGTTCTTACGCATCATATGACACCTAGATAGTGTTGCCATCTAGCAATAATATTTTTATTACCTTAATTTTAAAACCAACAATGTTTATTAACAAGACCTTATAAGGAAAAACTTACTATACAACTTACTTATATAACAAATTATTTATTTCTTGTAGTAAAAATCTTTTTATTTATTATAATACGAAACATTTACAGTCGTATCTCGTAGCATCGTATATTTTTTCAAAAAATAAGCGAATAACTTCCTGGAAATTTAGTAACCGTTTCCCCAATTGATGGTACAACTAGATAAAAACAAAACAAACACATAAACAAAACACACAGAAATGGACGGCAGAACAAAAAGTAAAGAGGAAAAAACGGCAGAGACGTTCATTGTTACGAGACGGGTCGCTTTTGTTCGAGAGTGGGCGGGAATTTCCTTGACGACGGCGGAATCTTCTCCTACCCCTTTTTCCGGGAGAGCCTCTGAATACTTGCAAGATCTTTTGTTTTGCTCGTTGTCACGCCCCGCGGCGGGTATCGAATAGCTGTCAAGAAAATCGTGACGTTTCGCAGGTGTATCGATACGTGAATGTGTGTCTATTTGTATACTTCTCAATTGAGCAAACGTGAGATGTGGGATGAATAGACTTCGCGGTTTGCTAAGCCAACAAACGTTGCTTCAAAATTAATTTCAACGTGAGCACTATAAATACATTTCTGAGAAACGGTGCGATTGAATTGAGTTGCACAGTTGCAATTGACCGAAGTGGGTTTAAAATAGATTAAATGGAATGTATTTAATGCAATGTTGCAATATAGGTCAGATTGAAAATATAAATCATTACACAATTTTCGTTTCTCACTGAATCCGCATAACGTAATTTAAAAACTAGCAAAATTTGCGATAAAAGATGCTCGGCTTCTTTGTGCGGAGCGCGTGTCACTGTAATAATAAATTGCCGATGAGCGCTCAGTACGATACGTTATTTAATAGCGTTCTCCAATATGGTTAGAATCCCAGCAAATCAGAGGATTTTTGTATAAATAATTTTAAATTTTATTGTGTATTTTAATTTATATAGATTTATATAAGCGCATTTTTATAAATAAAAAGTCAGCTACCGTGGCTCGAACCCGTGGCTTCTAAATGACCTTATATGAAACGTAATTTATCTTAATTTGTATTAAGTTTATGCATTAATTCAAAATGTATTAAAAAATTTCAGAAACTATTATATATAAAAAAAAAATCAATAGTAATAAAATTCCAATAAAATGTCTGCAATTTATATTTTCATTTACAATTTATTTTATTTTTTTATTACATAGATTTTTTTATTATAAACATTACTTATAATACATAAAATGTATATGCTTTATCTGACTTTTTATATTTTATTAAATTGTGATACTTATTAAATCGATCTAATAAAAATTTATATATTTTTAATTAAATAAACATATGATTTTATGTGTATATTAACGCTTTGACTAGCGATTTTATTATTAAGCATATTCTTTAAAGATTAAAAAATTTCGTGTTTACATAGTAAAGTATGGAAAATAAAATCAGTAAATCAGTGATCCTCATAACTTTATATAATGAAAATATTTTTTATTTTTATTTTATTTTCAAGTAATAAGCTCTATAATGACATTTTTATTTAATTTTGCTCAAATGTGAAAAAAATAATAATAAAAAAGAATTTCTTTTATTGTGTTAGCTCAGCAAAATAATTCAGTACATTTAATAATAAGAAATAACAGATAGAGGCATTCAGATCAATATCTCTTGTTATTTATTCGAAATATATAAATTAAAAATATATATTGCGTTTATAATAACATTTTTTCTAAAGGTCAAAATATAATATTAGTTAAAAACAGGCCTTAGCTATTTTTTATAGATGTCAATTATTTCCATACTAAAAAGTCTAGTGGTTTTAATACTTTCTTGTAAGTATATATTATGTCTGATTGACTTAACCAGATGGTACAGATTTAGCCCGTTGTAACTCATTGGGCTGACACTTGTTAGGTTACAATAAAAAATAAAAAAATATTTAGCATATAATTGATCTAAAAAAAATGTAAAATATAAATTTTTAAATATTCAGATAGAATTAAAACAAAATGATTTATTTATTTATATTAAATTTAGACCATGACTTAACAGGTTACCCCAATGCATCACCTATATCGAAAAACAATACATAGTATTATTTCAATATACAAAAGTGGTTCTCAATACTTTTTTTTGTTTTCAAGTTATAAGCTCTATTAAGACATATTTAATTTATTTTGCTCAAATGTGAACAAAATAATAATAAAAAAACACATTTATTAAATAAAATATATTTTGATAATAAAATCCAATATTTAAATGCCACTGAATTTATTTTTATAGTTGCTAAGAAAAATAATTTAAATTGTAATAATATGGTATAAAATTTATTTTATTGCTTTAAAATCAAATGTTGAGAATCACTGTTTTATATCAACACAAAATAAATTTTTAAAAATGTTTCTTCGAATATTGTGAATCTTTTATTAGTGTTTTATTTACTAAAAATGAATTATTAATGTTGAATAACTATTGAGTCATTAATAAATATATACAAAAATTACAAACTTGGCATATTAAATGCGCGCGGAGTAGCGTGACCGTACCAGTACGGCCAAACTATATCTGTATCGCTAGATGTTTCGCCGTACAGGTACGGCCATACCACTATTGGGGTAAATACCAGGCGCATACGGTGAGATACATTTCCTTTCGCTCGCTAGCGTGCTAATTGACAAGAGTGAGTGAGAGATACGAGCGTGCAGAACGCATGTAACGCACGCCCTTATCTCACAGTACAGTCCGTCTAAGTTATGAACGCTCATCGACACAGTATTATTGAGAAAAAATAAAAGGGTGACCACGTGAAAATAAAGTGCAATTAATTTTTACTTTTTTAATTTAATTTGTTGAGGAAAGTGTAAAATTACTTATTTTGTTTATTTATATACATATTTAACTCAAAAACATGATAACAGTTTTGGAATCACTCTCCAGGTTGAATATCTGTTTATTATAATATTTTTAAAAATACCAATAGAATATTACAGGAATTGTTTCGTTGATTACAAAATTACACAACATGACAATAATTTATATTAAAAATATAACACATTATAATTTTTAATTTAATTATTAACGTATGATCACCCTACCCTTAAAACTACCCTGATTTAGTATTGGTAACCTTCTCCTATCGGTGTAAACAAATTCGCGGAAAACTGTATATGTATGCATGCATGCGTACACGCACCCTTATATCCAACACAACCATGATGAGCGCTAACATCTTGGATGGACTATACGCGCCTAGTTATTGATAGATTAATTGACAAATACGCTCAAATACAATCGATTAATGATACTAGATTTTTATCATTTTATTGCCATCGTTGTTATATTTTTAAAGAAAAGATAAATAAAAATAATAATAAAAAACAGTTTAACAAAAAAATTACGATATGCTGAAAATCTGTAAGCATTAAAAAATATACTACTGTTTGTAATACATTTTTCTTTGCATGTCTTGTAAATTATTTTAGTACCATTGATGTAAATAAATTACATTCTTTAATAAACCAAAAAATATGTTTGAACAAACAAAATAAAAATGAACTCAAACATAGTATTTTTGCAAAAATTTCACTCACACCATATCATATAAAGACGGAATAGACTTATAACTCTGAGGTTGCGGGTTCGAGCCTCGGCAGCGGCACTCGAATTTTTATTGATAAAAAAATGCGCTATTATAAAAATGCAATGACATCTATTGGTTATTAATTATATTACTCATAATAATTTATATTTATTAATATAGATGTCATCGTGGGTAATACTTACTTATAGTTATTTATTATATTTGATTGACTTACTCAGTTTGTACAGATTTACCCCGTTGTAACGCATTGGGCTTACGCCTGTCAGGTTACAATGGAAGATTTATTAAAATAAATAAATAACTATTAAGTTTTGATTTTCTATTAAAATTGTGCAAATATACTTGTATATTAATTATATAATTAGACACAATATAGACTATTGTTTTATCATTGAATATCAGCCATTTTAAATAAACATTTAGTAGTATTTTATTTTAGGTAATACCTTTTATTTGATAATAATTATTTATGTGACTAAAACAAAGCCAATAATAAGTGTTTTTTTTATATATTTTTAAACAAAACAAAATCAACTAAATTCTGTATTTATATTTAAACCGATTAATTTGTTTTGTTTTATAAAAAATGAATGTATATTTTTATATAATACATAGTGGTGTAAAATTATAAATAAAATAGGTATTGTATTATTACAGTTTTGATTAACTTTGTGTTATATATTAAAACTATATACGTATGTGCATAAATCGAAGCAAATCTTTCATTGACAGGTATTTTTTTATCTCATAAATGAAATACATAGACTTGAAAATCAGACATTTTTTTCTAGCTTATTTATTTTTCTTTATACTCGGTTCATATAAACCATTCATATTTTTAATATGTATTCATTCGAGCGATTTACTAGACATAATCGTATTAAGCCTTATGCGAAGGTTTAACGACACCCTTTTATTGCAAAATAAAATTTCGACCTTTCTAATGGATTTTGACAGATCCAAGGACGAGTTTGCGAAACCCTTCGATAATGGCTTTACGGCCAACCATCGTGCCATCTGTCAGCTGTAAAAAAAACTTTTCCGCAATATTTCCCAAAAAAGTTTTACGACAGTGAAAAAAAAATCGTCGATCACGTTTTACGGCTCACTTTGTGTCTTCTTTCTTTCCGTGCGGATTCCACAGTCCGATCTTTCTCTTGTCTTCTTGCGCTTTGCTGGAGATAAAGTGGCCTTATCCGAGATTTCCTTTATTTAGCAGACTCTAAGTCAATTATGCTAATAGAATACATCAAGCATTCGCGACCAAATTCAGAAAACAAGGGCTAGGCGTATTTAGATTAAGAGATTTTCGACGGATAAGCGAGCGTGTATCTACCAGAATTTTTTTAATGAAATGTTTGCCCGTCGCTTTTTTAATACAAAATTTGTATTATATTTTTTTTAAATATATTTAATATTAACTCTGTAAAAGAAACAACCACCGTAAATAACAAAATTTACGGTATTTTTTAATTAAAAATATTTTATAATTGACACGTTGTGCTTATATAGTAAATAGGATTTTTTATTTATTTTTTATACACTTTCGTTAATATTTTTCTTAATAAATTATACATTAAAGCTAATAAATAATATGATTTTTTATAAATATCTTAAGTAACTTTAATGACATTTTATATATTTGTTATATATGTACATATATAATAGGGTATTATGCGTAACTAATTACTTTTTTTTTTCTCATTCTTTTTCATGTTATCTCCGGATCTTCTCGTCCTTGTGCCGCCATCGCTGAATATTTTCGCCATCTCGGATTTTTTCGACAACGCAGAGCTCAACTTGAGTAAGTAACACAACAAGAACCTTTTTTAGGCTTTGCTCCCTCGTTTTCTTTATTTCGCACCGCGTTTATTTGACCAATTACACTAGACGTTTTTGCCACCTAATACGATCCCTTTTATCTATATTATCTCTATACGAACCTTATATAACATACACACACATATGTATTACCTTGAGTTTAGTTCGAATTGTTAAACGTTTAACGAGAGCACGTAGTGCGCTTAATTGTCGAGCATAACGGCACGTACAATACGTATAATACATATGCTAGGTATTATACAACTGCTTATGATTTTGTTACGTATATTGCATATTCAAAACATTGTAGGCATATAGAGAAGTGTGACATAATACTTCCAAATGTCATATATATGTGTGTGACTGATAAATTCAAGAAACTCACATTTCAACATTTTGCCATATAACTAGATTTATTTATTATCCTTAAAATCATTCTAACCCATTAGTTAAAAACCTTAATAAAATAACTTAAATATTTAAAAAAAAAAGTGCTAGCTAATTTAATAAGAAACAACAAGTTTTTTTTTTTTTTCTTACTTTTTTTGTTTTTTTTTTGCCTTAAAAAATAAATAAATAAAAGTAAGAACAAATTAATAGATACCCAGGTAAATGGCTTTGGCCAGGAACTGGAAAAAAATATTGATTAGACACTGTATTATCCTTAAAAAAATATAGCAGAGTTTCTTTGTGAATCTGAAGGGCAAAAGTTAAATTATTAAAAATTTGTTACTGAATAAAATATTCTGATCGAAGCTTTACAATATGATTATCTTAATTTGGTGATCTTAAATAAAGTATATATTTATCTTACAATTCATTAAATATTGATAATTCATCTGTGGACCTTAAATATCAAATGGAAATACGCAAAATTCAGGCTGATTTATTTATTGCATCTATTGTAGTAAAGCATCTAGAAAAAAACTGTTCAAATTTTTGGATAAAAAAAAATTAAAGATAAGAGATTTTGGACTTTAAATTATTTCTATGTTCAAGAAAACATACTTTAAATTCAATATAGATTTTTTTTTAAAGACTACACTGAAAAATGTAATTCGAATGGCAACTGAGACTATTTTGAGAATATTTTGCATCAAAGCCTCTAATATTTTATAGTAATAAAATTAAAAAACTGCTAAAAATTAAAGTGATTTTATTGTTTCATTATAAAAATAACATTAATTTTAGGAAAACTTAATTTAAATATATGTACATTGTGCAAATAAATCATCGGTTAGGTTTAAAGGGCCTTTCCATCCATTTCCTTGTATTACGTTTTATAAGACTGTGTATACACCTTAAGATAAATCGCCAAAGGGTTGCATTATGCTGGTTTTAGACATGTAAACTAATATTCCGGTTTCAAACGGTAAACAGCGATTTGCATAAGGGAACATTCAGACAAAATTATTATTATATTATATATTGTACATATATCGAAAGTCATACATATTTTTCCTGAATTTACATTTTCTGGAATCCTTAAAATCAAAATATTTTTATATCTCAGATACAGCGAATTTTAATATGTAAAATAGATGTTATTTTTATTTAATAATTATATGTATGAATTAACAAAAAATAATACTGTAAATAAAAATAAATATATTTCTAGGACTTAATGCAGCAAAAAATTATGCATCAAGTCCTAGAAAGTTTGTGTTGATAATTTTTTAAATTACAGCTTGATATTTCATAGACATAGTCGATACATGTGTTTTATATTTAAAATGCGTAATCCATTTGTCTCTCAATATCTTGAATTTTTTCTAAACCTAAATATTTTCCTATTTTTAAAACTACATTATGTATCTATTCTGCAATCGCTTGGATTTTCATCGTTAATTAATGTAACACTATCTACATAAATAATATATAAAATAAATCATGACTAAAATTCTTCAATCAACAAACATAATTTTAGAAAAAAAAAATATTTTCTGTATTGAGTACAATAAATATTTTTACTTACAATACAAAATTTATATTCCTAAAGTTTTTCAATTGTATTAAACTCCGCAGTAGTGCTAATAAATAAATATTCTATGATAATAATTTTTCCGTCGGCTTATGTCATCCATAGATGATCTCTGATCTTTAATACCTACTTTGTTGGTATTCATTATATCTGATTGACTTACTCAGTTGATACAGATTTCCCCATTGTAACGCATTGGGCTTACGCCTATAAAAAATTGTGACTACAAATATCATTCAGTCACTCCCTGCAAAAATATGCTAATAGATTATTTATTATTTTTGTTACTTTCACCATTTTTTGGTAAAATCAATATGGTAGTCTTAAGCGTGTGCTTTTGTGTATAGGATCAGTTCTAACAAATTATATAAATTACTAAAGGACAAGTATTTAATTGTTGCAAACCTTAAATTTAAGTGACACCGTTATTTTGAATTTATTGTGGACAAGTTAAAGAAGAGTCTTACTCAGTGAATGCAGATCTGAAAGCTGCAGTCTCAGTATAACTTCTTTTTGGTGGACACCATGAGCCCGGCTTAAATAGAGGGTCAAAATTCCAATTATTAAAACAGGGCTGTGGAGTCGTTAAAAAAAACACGACTCCGACTCCGACTCCGATTCCGATATTTACCAACAACACGACTCCACTCCGACTCCGACTCCGACTCCGACTCAAAAAAGTTTAATTTTATCAGGTATTTTTGGTGTTTCTCTACATGTTTAATATTCATACGCTATACACATTCATTATTACGCAATTAAAAATTCATAAATTTCATAATTTAAAAAATGCTCGGAGTCGCTCATTTTTCACGACTCCGACTCCGACTCCAACTCCGGTCAAAACACCACGACTCCACGACTCCAACTCCGACTCCGACTCCGACTCCACAGCCCTGGATTAAAAACCTAAAGCGTGAAGGAAAAAAATTAATTTGCGCTGTTTTCTCTACTTTCGATGATGACCTAAGATTTACGTGGTTCAAGAGATTTTGTAAGCCCTTTAGACGTGTGATTGGTATATTTTTATGGATAAACCAAATGCTTCATATATTTCATAGAAAGTCTTAATTGCGATTTCTACATATTTGAGAGTGGTTCCATAAAACACCGTTATCTCGCTTAAAATAAAAATAGGATAACGAAACGGTCGCCACATATCTGACGTAAATTAATTATGTTGTAAATTTATTTTATGAGAGAATAACATGAACTAAGAAAAGTCAAGCATTTCACCAATTAAAAAAGTAGCTGGTAAAATAAATCACGTTAATTTGCTTTACGGCTTATGAGTACAGTTTTTGGGAATAAAATAAAGTTGTTTAAGGTTTAGTAATCTTAAGGGGTGTGACTTCGCAGCCAGTAAGACGCAGGTAGAAACTAGTAAGAATCTATTAATTAATCGAATAAATATTGTGACAGACTATAAAGTTATTTTTTATGATTAGAATGCACTTTTTAATATTTTAGTATCATATTGACTTTAGCTTTCTTTCATTGCTTGTGTATATATTATAACCTAAGAATAGCATTAAATAGAGCAGTGTGTTTTGCGAAAGCTTAAGACTTAAAATATATCTAATTTTAATATTTTTTTAATGATAAAACCTTTTTTTGCGCTGATTCTATATACATAACGGTTTTTTACTTCGTGTAACTTAAGTCAGTCAATAAATACTTTCCGGGAACAACTGAAAAATTCAGGAACAGAATACATAATGTATGTCCACTCAAGTATTATTATATTTGATGTGTCCTATGCAATTAGATAATATATATGTAATATGTACATATATACAGTAGACACTTTTTATTTTAAAAATTTCATGTGGATGCATATGTGTGCTCTTTTGTTTGAAACTTTGTGAAACAGTGTTTTATATCGTACTGTCGTTTGTCAACAGGACCACCGGTAATTCACCACAGGCCAAGTCTCCGGGCGGCAGCGGAAGTGGCGGGGGCGCGGGTGCCGCGGGGGCGACGGGCAGCGGGGCGTCCACCCCGCAGCCCCGGGGCCCCCGCGGACAGCAGCAGCAACCAGCGCCTGGCACCGCCAAGGGAGGACAGGAACCCCATCCCTCGGTTAGTCAAACATTTACATTTTTATTTCCTATGTATATATACAAAACAACGATATGATATTGGTTTTCCTAGATTTACCTAAACCTTTTTATAATATAAGTTATTGGCATATTTTAATAAAATATATATATGCTTTTTTTCGTTTATTTCAAAAACGTATCTATTCCATTATATTTTACATTTTATTGCAATAGGACGTTGAGGAATCCGCTCTCGCTCTGTGCAAATAAATCTAAGTTACATTTTTGTATCGATTGTTATGTTTATGTGTTTGATAAACTTATAATTAAGAGACATGAATACTTATTTAACCATTATATATTAATTTTAGGGATATGTTCAGAGCAAAATTTTTATAAAGAATAGTTTGAAAAGCTTTTATTATTGAAGTAAAAGAAACCATTTGTGCTTCTTTTAAAGAAGTTGATTCTTGGATTATGATGTGCATTTTTTATCGGTCTCCTGAAATTATAATTAGTAAATAAGTTTATTTTTGCAAAACAGTTTTTTAGAATTTCTTGGGCAAAAAATAATAATTTCCTTTCATCTTCAGTATATATGGCTGATTATGTTTATTTTTTTGAATAAGTTAAAAAACTGTAATGTACATTATTTGTAAGACTATTTTACATGACTTATTTAAATATCTGCATGGTGTTAATGTATAGCATTTTTATTTTTTGTACTTACAGTGCCTTTTCTATAATATTAAATATTGGTCTTAAGACTGCAATGACGGCAAGCCCTTCAAAACGTCGTTTAAGTCGACGGCATTTTTTATAAATTAGAGGAGATCAAAGATCATACTCTTCTTTGTCTTTTTAACTAATTTGTGGCAAAGTGGTATTTCTGTTTTTATCTGATGAATATATTATTGGATTATTTGAACTATTAAATAAATTCTAAAAATCAGTTTCTAGTATTTTGGGATGTTCTTAAAAATGCACATACGAGGAACCAATCACTCAAATAATTACTGATAATCAACGACGACCACAGTACCTACTCTCAGACACAAGTCATTTATCACAAATCTATTTATCGACGACCATAAAGCAGATTCTTAGATGCACAAAACATCTACATGTTTTTATGCAATAAACAACAATCAGATTTTTCTGCGTCTAACTAGCTTTAAAAGTCACGCTACTTTGAACCAATCTCAAAAAAAACTATGCGGTAAAACTATGATAATAATTATATTCCTTCTACCACAATGACTTGCTCGTTTGCTAATAATTATAATTAAAAACCAAGTTAACCTATTGTGAGTATAGCATATCAAATAACAAATTATAATTAACCGTCTTACCTTATTCTTCACAAAATTTACTCTTATTTACACACACACCGTATATTAAATGTTTTTAAATAACCTTTAATAATTTTGGCAAATTAACAAGCAGTATTTAAAAATAGAAACAATGCAGATATCGAAATATGATAGCCTTTTATAAATAGCCTTTTCTTCTTTGCCGAATTTTTTTTGAGTCTGACGTTGTAATTGAAATGGGTTACCATATATGTATTTTATTATGTATAAAGGCTCGGCAACCAAAGGATTAAAGGATTCTATCTCAAGTTTTATTTTCCTATAATTATAACGTATCTTTACACGTATTCATTAATAATTGTATATTTAATAACATACTCTAACACCATACAAAATCATAATCTAAACCTGCAGATACCCACACGGCACATAAATTTCAATGAAACGCCCAGAACAACGCCATAAACGTACTACACAGAAAACCTTTCTACTATACTGCTACTTCTCGAATCGATATTTTTTTCTCTATTTTCATCCGAGCGTGTCGAACTTCACAATTTTACAACTACTTTTTACAATCCGTCCGGTCAGCAGCGCTCGCTTGAAAAAGTAGGAGACCCGTCCCTAGGTACACATACCTATGTTTTACCTGAGAAAGAAGAGGAAAAACTGCAAAAAGGCTCACGCATAATTTTATTTATGGACGTAATCCAATTTTTTACATCCGTATGGGAAAACTACGGACGTAATGAAACCCGAGGCCATGGCTCAAAGGAGTTTAATATACCTTTCGAGAAATGCGAGTTTACCGATACTTGGTATATGTGTGTGTGTATTAGAGATTATGGTGTTTGTATAGGATCGTATGAGACGTTTAGAGGTTATGCACATAATAATGTAACGGTCGTCCGGATGGGAATCGATATAGAAATGACCTGCTTTACCTCAACAAGTTCGTCATGGAACAATGGCTCTTGGTCTTATGTTCAATAGATAATCCATATAATACTTGTTAGTGTGTACACAGCGAGACGCTGTTAAATTAAAAGCAATTTAGTTGCATTATGCATTGAGTATGGAAGGTATTCGTTTAAGTCGATGAGCTTAAAATGCAATTATAACATAAGTTTGTATTAGAATTGAGTTATGGTATATAATCCTGTTTTTCTTGATGTTTTTAAAATCAGATTTATTATTAATATATATTTTTATTTATATACATATAATATATAAATCATAGCTATATTTATATAAAAAAATAACATAAAAAATACACCCATAATTGATCGTTTTTAAATACTGTTTCTTCTAAAATATTTTTTTTAATGAGAATTGCCATTTTGGTCGCACAAATTTGTGTAATAAATTTGTATTTAGATTAGATACGTGATGGATCGTTCTTACCGTGGCTCTGCGTCGTAAATTATGAAAATCGTCTCAAAGCTCAATTTAAGTTCTATTGATTCGTTGGTGACTAAATTAAATATGACGTTTAAGGTAGAAAGGCTGCTAAAAATCTGATAATTGAGGTTAAAAAACTATAAAAATTTTGCAAGCTTCACTTATAGTAAGATCAAAATTTAAACTTTAGTAAAATTTTTTAACGGGGCTAGTTTAATTTTATACGTCGGTACAAGAAACAATTTTTTGTACAATTACATATGTGTAATAATCACTATAATTTATGATTGTTTGAATTAGTTGCGCATTTTTTGCTGCGTAGTTCATGGAAATAAAACAGAAAGGCTAATTTTACTGAAGCGTAATTGAAAAAATTATATATAAAAAACAAAGAATAATAATAATTAAATTTATATTAAAAATTTTCACTTTTTTTTCATTTTTCTTATATTATACATCCAAAACCACAATATAAAAGGAATACATTTGCTTTATCTTAGTCAAATCTAACAGTACCTAGCAGTTCCCAGTAGTTTTGTAATGTAACAATGAAATATCCGCGCAATTTTTTATGATAGGGATGGCTGGCGAAGTGAAACAATAGCAGATATTGCATTTAGACTATTTGTATAATCTTCATTCAGACATATTTTCACCGAAATATTTTACAAAATATGCTTTACTAAGCATTGGTATTAAATATTAGCAATAAGTAATTTTTAAAAAATATATTTAAATTAAAAACGTATTTAAAAAAATTGCGCGAAATGTATGTATTATAAAAAAAATATCTTTTGAATTGGAAAATAATTCAATGCTTTATTTTCTGTTACCAACTTGACAATAAAATAAGTAATTAATAATTAAAATTAAATAACAGGTGTTTTTTTAATCAAACTTTATTTAAATTTAACTTTTTTAAATTAATAAATATGAAAAATATATTTTTTTTTATTGTTACAACTAAATATTATTGTTTTTTAAAACTTCACATCATTAAGAGTACACAAAAAAAAACTTTAAAACACAACATAATTTATTTAAAAATGCAAATCAATGAATTTTTTCAAAAAAAAATTGCATATGTTATGTCAAATTATCTAGGACTAAAAGTGTTATGCAGTATTTTTTTTTCTTATTTTCTAATATTTACAGAAATATTTATAACTCAAATTTAATTAATGTTACTTTTAAAATGAGTAGAAATAAATTAGTATATAAAAGATAAGTCTTTCGAAAATAAATATTATTGCAATATTCTGAAATTAGTATTAAATTTGCAATAATTTAAATAAAATATTACAAATAAATCTTAATCACAAAAATATCACAGTCATTAATCCTATAAATATGTTTTTAAAAAAATGATGCTGTTTGAACAAATTTATTTACAATTTCATACGCACTCCTTTCTCATAAGGAGCTAAATATTAAACTCGAATAAATTGTTGAATATATTAATAATAAAAATTTTAGGTGCATCTAAAAGAGGTCAATCAAAGGCGGTATTATATCCTAAATTTTTTGCTCCAAAAAAAAAGCCTGAATTTCCGGAAATATTTTTGTTCTATAATTAAAAAAAGTGCTTTAACTAAAATAATAATATATCGAAATAATAGTTGCCGGGGTATTTGAATGCTTTGGTTTTGCTAATAAATAAACATGGTTAATTATTATTTTTTCGGGTAATTAATTAAAATAATAATTTTAATGTCAATACTAGTAATACCGGTATTGACTGCTTTTTCTATTGGTACTACCGGTATTATTACAATCCCTAGTCACAAACAATGAATGTAGCTTAAATACCATTGCTTATATGCACCTGCCTAGAAAAAGTCAATGAGTTTTTATTAGTATTTTATGTTTATGATGCACATTTATATCATTATTTTAAATTTACAAATATTTTTAATATTATTTTAGTGATGTACAATTGTTTTTCTTATTATACCATATTTTTTTAATAATATATTTAATTCGCTTTTATAATTTTTGTACAGTTAATTGTGACGTTGTTGCATACATTATTTTTATGGATCACATGTTTTTTACAAATATGTAATATCTTTTAGGAGTATATATATTATACAGGTAATTTCTGATAATGCCAAAAGCTAGATGTCAAAAAGAGCCATAGATAAGTGGTATCTAAAACCAAAATGTAAATTTGGAATCGTATTATATTTTAAACTAGCTGTCGGTCTCTCACTGTCGTGAGGTACCGCAGCAATTTATATTTAAAATTTTATGGAATTTTTTTTTCAAAATTAAATATAATTTTAAGTAAATTGATTCTGATTCGGCAGTATCTTGTTTCTAAAGCTTTAATTTAAGCTGATGGAACCGAAATATTTTGTCATTTTTTTATTCCAATGCTTGAAAATGTATTATAATTATGTATGTTAATGAAATATATACTGTGTTTATCTTAGTATCTTTTTTCACAAGAACATTTTATAATATGAAACATTGAACATAATGCAAGCAAGTACTTATATGTTAATTTATTTGTTTATGCGCGACAAATTTTTAACAAGCACTTTAGCCAACGTACTAGTTTGAAAAAGTTCCTTCTTGAAAGTTTCTTGACCGTTGTTTGTGCACCAGAAGCAAGTTGTTTGTGAAAATCGTTAACTTTCAATGCAGGTACGAAAAATCGATGTCGCCAAAGAAAAGTTATTGAATTTAATTATAAAACGTAGATACAAAATACGTTTTATATAATTAAATTATTATCACGCTGAAACGTGTCTAGAGTTCAAGGATATTTTTTATATAGTATATATGTTTTAATTTAAACTGTTTTATAATTATATATAATTTTAATCAACACGTTCTTTGACATATTTATTATTCGCATGAGCGTAGTTTTTGAGAGGAGGTTACTCGAATTTAGACAGAGACGTATACGCTTTACGAAAAAATAATTTTGAATATATTCTCATAAAACAGTGATTTAGTTATTCATATAAATAAATATAAAATATACGTACACGTACTGCGTGCTAAAATATTTTTTGTATAAATTTATGTAAATTGTTTATTTTCCAATATACACTAGCTGTAAACGAAATACATATATTATTTTTTTATTTTATTAAATATTTTCACCACGCTCCCGTTAGCAAAAATCCTTTAGATTTGAAATACGTCTTCTGTGAATAAATTCGCGTAATTGTATGAATTTAACATGAAGGCTTACATTTTAAAATTACAGTATATATATATTAAGTTTTTATCGTTAAATGATGACCATTGTTTTTTCTATTACTGTGATTTATAATATTTTTACGTAAAAAACGTTTTTTATTTAATTTATTTTTAAATATATTGTACATTTCTTAAAATACAATATATACAGTAAAATAATATGAATTATAAACAGAATCAAATAAAGTATTCTGCAACATATTTTTAATAGGGAAAAATACAGATACAGTAATATATGACATGTTAAAAAAATACAATCAAAGCATTCGTTACAAAAAATCATTTAATTTGAAAGTCAAATATCCTTTGATAAAAATTTACAAAACGACAAACAAAATACATTTACATAATACGCTTAATTAAATAACATCACATGTTGCTGAAGATTTATCTAAGCATGTTTGAAGTAATGTCCTTTCCTTTCTGATGGAAAAATAAACATAAATAGACCCTTTTTCGCTGACATACAAAACACATACACGTTCATAATAAATACAATGAAATGACATATATTTTTTCATCTGAAAAGTAATTATAAATAAACAAATTCGTTCATTAAGCGATGTGTCTTCCTTATGGGTTAACTCGTCCGATTTAACGCCGGCGTCGACTTTTCAATTTAGTTAAGAAACTACTTAATTAGCCATTAACTTAATCAATATTGGTTTTTCGCTGACTTAATCAAATTAACTGACGCCTTTGGCGTCTCCTCCGCTACGTTAACTAGTTTACTAAATTTGTCCGATGGAAAAATAGGTTCAGTCTCGTTGCGACGTCCACAAGACTAACATCTTTTGACGCTTTAAGTTAAGTTAAATATATATTTCAAATAAAAAGCATCATTTTCACATTTACAATTATGAATTTATTTTGTTCAGAAATCACAGTCAGTAGTCATGTAACAAAATTTGCTCATTTTTATTAATAGAAATATTGTTTGTTTATTTTCTAGCTGAAAGTATACATAAGATAGAGTTCGAGCGTATCTACTTTTTCCTGTTATATTTTACTGTTGAGCATAGACAGCCAACTTCAAAAATGTTTAATTAATTTCCCTGATGTTTAAATCGAGATCTGATTCTATATAGATAAAATAATGTATTTTTACTTTATGTTAATTATTTTTATAGTAATGCGCATATGTACACCTAACAATCTATAACTCACTTTATATTTATTTTAATTATATATTTCAAAACAAACCATATATGTATATATATTATTTAGGTATTTAAAAAAATATATTCGGCTTAATTTACATACCTCTTGGTATGTGTTTTACCATATTTTTATTGACATTTTCAAAACATACACAAAGGCCCTTTTGTATCAAATGTAAATGAAGCACGGGGTGTTATCGTCGCCCTACTATTTTTATTTTCAATTTTTCAGTTCAACGGTTCAGGGTCGAAGGCTACGCTTTTTAATATTATCTTTTCGTGTTTTTGGGGAAATTTTACAATAGAGAAAACGTGACAATAGCCCCCTCTGTACGTGCTTGCATTATTTCGAGCGAATTTTAGATTCTACGAGCATGCTAAATTGTTATGCAATAGACCGACATAAATGTGTTCTTTCATCATATTGTCAATTGTTATAAAATATAAATCATGTTATTTTATTTATATAACTATGAAGGGAATAATCGTAAATTAATTTAACCAGTATATATTTTTTTATCGTAGTTTATTACTATTCCGAAGATTTAAATAGAATAATAATTAAAATATATTATAGCTTTTTCTAATTCATAGATACCTAATATATATTGCATCTTCGTATAATATATAACGTTGGTTTAACTTTTCCATTAGTAAGCTTTGAAGCTTATACGCTTGATTAACAGTTTAATTGGTAATAAAACATTATATGATATTATCCAATTTATTTAGCATACATTTAAAGGGAAGCAAAATAACAGTATTGTAGTTTTTTGTATAATATAAACACTTAACTTATTTCGCATTCTATATAACATACATTTTTTTTTTAATTTTCAAATAATTTTTAAAAAATATTTTTAATATATAAATTCTTATAAATATTTTTTATTATTTACTAAACTTTTTTAGATTATAATATTATATATATATTTAAATACTCATCATATATTCAGTTTTAAATATATTTAGATTAAATACATTATTTTACCACTGTTTAATTATACTTAAGCATTACTTTTGCACTAAGTGCCGTTTTCAAACTAATTTTATATTATAATAAATATATTTTAATTCAAACCCCTGTTGTACACTGTAAGATGATTTTTTCAATTGAACATAGTTTTTTTACCTTTTTGCTTCATATTTTTTTAACAATTATCAAACCATCATTAACTATTTTTTTTTTATTTTAATAATAATCTTTTTGATTATTATTAAAATAAAAACAGGCTACGTCGTGCATAATTAAGTATTTTATTTGTTAGCTGTAATAATAGGTTATAATTAATAAAATATTATATTTGATTTCAAATTCTTTTTTAATTAGATTTACCTCATTGTAACGCATTAGGCTAATGCCTGTCAAGTTAAGAAGTAATAAGTTTTATAAATTCATTATGAAAATATTTTTTAATTTCTTTACAATTATAATTTCTAGTTGATTTTGGTAAATAGCTATGTATCTGTTTTCTAAATTTAAATTTTGTATTTATAATATATTTCCTCTCTAGCGTTTTTTTTTTTGTTGCCATTATTAGTTCATATTCCGGTAGAATAGTTATAAACAATTTTTTATTTTTCTAATAGCACTATTTTGACTAACCTAAAGTATTTTAATTTAAATTTACTTGTAAATCCCTAAACGCAAGATATGTATATGTTAAATTACTATGAATATGCGCATTATTAGTGGTGCATCTATAATATATAGTTTATACGATAATATATTTTAAAACCAGTATATAATTTTTGACATTGATAAACAAAATACATTATTTAATCAATATGCTTATAAAATTATTATTTTTATTTAAAAGTAACACATTTTATAATAAGAGAATTATTTACACTGACTGTGATATCAAAATTATCATTAAATAACATACAGTTAGTTTTTTTTAGTAATTTCTAATAAGTTTAACCTTATCTATTTACTAATATGTAGTGTATTTTTCGAGAAATTTTATAAAACATTTTTTATTATATAAAATGAAATTTGTAATAATATATTTAAAAGGTTTACAACCACTGCCTTTTTTATAACGATACATAAATTATGGCGGGTTTATGCTTAATATGCTTACAAAATGATTCTGGGAATGACTAAAATTTGTTTACATTTTTTTAACACTCGAATTCGCCTTATTTTTACTTAAGTAATAGCCATATCCGCGTGAATCTGTCCGTCGAGGGTGCCTGGCGGACAAATCCGATCGTGTGTGGTGAGAAAAGACATGGATTTGTCTGTCCGCCGTGTGTCCGCTGCCCATGCTTAAAACGAACGGATCAGACACGGACACGCAGATCCGAGCACCCGCACCCGATGGTTCCATGTATTTTTTATTAAAATTTGTCCCTTAAGTGATTTTATGACCCACGCCATTTACGGTCGCCTTTATTAATTTGCGCTAAAATTACCGCCATCGGTAAATGTAGAAAATAAGATTATTCTGATAAGGTCTTATTACTTTAAACCCATCGGTCACTCACCATTAAAAATGTATTTTTTGTCATTTTTTTATCAAAAACAGTGAGACACATATTGTAAAGTAAATTCGTGAGTTAAAAATAAATGTAAACCGTGTAATTGCTTTGACGTCAATCGCCATTAGATATTATTTTAATACTATAGGTATAGGGCTTCATAATATGCTTGTTTAGTTGAAATGCAAAATCACATAAAAACTCCTAAATCTGATGTCCGTGTTCAGAGAGTTTGCATGTGTGGCGAAGATTGGACAGATCTGTTCTTGTGTCCGTCGGACATATCTGTGCATATGTGCTTATCCATTAAAAGAAGACACTCAGATAAGAAACCTTTCCTAAAGTGTTCGTGCCAGAAGTTTGAAAATATGTTGTTGATTAAACCAACATCGACACAAAACGAGAAGAATTTTTCTATGACTGATTTTTTTTACCCAAAAAAGAACGAAGATATTTGATTCTACTTTAGATGGCATGTTGTTTTTCATATTATCATATCTTTTTTATCATATTTTTTTTATGTTCGTATTTTTTTTATCGAATTAGAATAATTTCAAGTAATATATAAAAGCATAAATAATAAAATTATAAAATTTATATATTTGTAGGATATAATTTTATGGTTAAACTAATTATATTTTGACTGACCGCTAAAACCATGTTAATTATACATAAAGGATTATTTTGATATTATCTTGTATACAGAAACACATCTAGTCGAAACATATACATCTACATGACGAAGCTTAATCATCTGTCTGATCCTTGTCGATCAAATCATAATAACCAGTTAATATATCAAGCGTTAGAAATATGATAAATATATTTTCTAGATACATACTTAATAATATCATATAAATTAATATTGTTATTTTTTATCATCAGCAGATGGCGTTCCTGCAGAACCGTTCCATCTCCTTGGTCGACATGTACATCGACAACTCCGAGCCGTCGGAGAACGTCGGCCAGATACACTTCTCGCTGGAGTACGACTTCCAGAATACCACCCTTATACTGAGGATACTTCAGGTAAGCTTATATTAATTTAGCCCGTGTTTTCTTATTACGCGACGCTTTGACGTAAATGCGATTAGATACCTATTTGAACCCAAACGACAGGATTAACTCGGTAAGCCTGGGATTAGGCACTAAACTAATTTAACTATTTTAAACCGACCTTGAAATAAATTAAAAAGTATCGATTATATACAACTATAGACATTTAAAAATCATCTTAGAAAATATCAGCTATACTGGGCTCGTAGTTTGAGTTAACAGACAGTTTTGCCGACGCAGTTTGTCACACTCAGGGATTTATTTATTTTTAAATTGATGGAACAATGAATTAAATTTTGCGTTTAACATGAAATAAATAGGAGAGAGATTTAAAATCGATGCTTCTAAAAAGTAACGTTAAATAAAAATAATTAAAATATCTTAGACAGCATTGTAAGTTAATCAATATAAGACGTAAACAAGGAATGTATATCGATATGAACAATATGAATTCAATAAGTATAGAATTAAATTCCAGAAACTTTCGCGTAGTCCGCGAATACTTCAACAAATTGCTCCGTATTGCTCTTATTGAGACTCAATTTTCAATATGCAAAATAAAGGTTCAAATTTCAAGCATCAAACACAATTGGACCCGTTCACTTTTTTCAATTTAATAATACCTGTTGTGTTGAAACTGGAGCATTTCCATCTGAAGTGCTCCAGATCGTGCAATTGAGAATTGTCAATGTTTCCCTCGAGCAATATTTATATCGAAAATCGCTCAAGATTTTTTGCCCAAAAAAAATTAAATTCATTCAAAGTGGTTGTGAAAATGTGCCACTTTAGCGCCGCTGAACATAAGGGCGAATTCCGAATTAAATTTGTTTAATTGCTAAACTTTGCACACAAGCCGCGTCCAGAATTAAAAGCAAGACAAAGAGAAAGTTTTTCTTTTATTGTGCCAACAGAACACCCTTAATCACGTTTGCGTCGTTTTTATCTCTGGCTCTTCTGCTAAAAATTAAATTTTGAGTATATTTTTATTTTTTCCATTTTTTTATAATTCATCTAATTAAACTACAAATATAATGCACCAATTAACTAAAAATTGTGTTAAAAAACATTTTAATATTCTCAATTTAATATACGACTATTAAAAGCTTGGATTTACTATACATGAAATATATATTAAAAGCTTAAAATCTTATATTACATTAAACATTTTTAGCAAAATATATCGTATGATATTCAATATACAATACAAATATAAAATACATATATACTTAATACAGTAAGATTAAATTAACGTATTATATTTAATTTGTTGAGTATAATAAATTTTAAAATATTTTCAATAAATATTATTATTTATTTATTTATTGTAAATCTTTCGTTGTAAAATGAGAAAGATAATTCCAGTGTGTAACAACCATGTAAACACAATCAATAACTACTAAAAAACCTAAAATGTCGTGAGACACTATACTGAAATTAATATATGTAAATTAGTGTCATTTTTTATTCATTATATTATTACACAAGTATTAAAGCAAACAATAAAAAAATGTAGCTTTTCATGAACTAGCTTAATTTTATTCAATTATATATAACGAAAGATTAGGAAAATCAATAAAAACCTAACCTGTGATGATCAATAAAAATTGTATTGAAATAAAATTAGTAATTCCAACCTCTCTAAAAAAATGTTAGGGAAATAGTGTAAAATATAGTTTTAATAAAAAAATTAAAAATATGTTAATATATATGAATTGTAAATATATTTTGCAATAGTTCAATTAGTGCTAATTTTTTTTAAATTATTTCTTGAAAAAAATACCAAACGAGAATTTTCATATTTCTGAATTTTCGATAAATTTTATAAATCCCTATTAATTTCAAATTAATTTTATACGAATATTTTTAAATGTTTTAAAATCACAACATTTTTTAAATCGCTGCTTAAGGAAAACTAGGTCCGTGTTAGATGTTTGAAAATAGTCATGCTTTCATGAAAGTTTTCAATGTTAGAAAAACGATTTTCTCAACTACTCTAATTGGCTATATCTTTGCTTTGGTAAATTCTAAAATGCATTAAAATCGCTTAATGCGAGAATTGGCAGATTGTAAAAATGTACAGAGGCTTTTCACAGAGATACGCTATAAAATGTCCATGTCAATGAACTCAAACCTCGTTTTCAATAATCCAAAGAGATTTTTATTTATGATGTTTGAAATATAAAAAATGTAGAAAAGCAATAGCTATTATTGACCATTTTCTCAATGCTTCAAGTATAAATACAGATCTGTCCATTAATTATTTGCTTTCATTATAACAAATAATTATCTTATTTAAATTTGTTCTGTTCGTTAATTAATAATATAAAGGTGTAAAAAAGAATATACTGTATTATTATGATCACATTCTACATATTACATATTTTTTAATTAGCAAAATATTTCGAGAAAATCGAAAAGTGAAAAAAGGAATTTTTATTTTTCAAAAAATAACAAACACTGAGGAACAACTGTCTTTAGTTTGTACAAACTCTATAAGTACAAGTTAAGTAGCTTAAAAATAAAATAAATTTATATTTGCGTCCTGTGTATCAATATTTTTTCGCATGACCCCTTCAGAGGAAGACTTAGGGCTCGCGCACTTATGATGCTACAACCAATTATTGATCAAGGTTTGACCGTGCGTTTTTAAATCCATGTCGTTTAGCAGAATTTTAAGCGGGCCTTGAAATTAAATAATTGCTATGCAAATCCCCAAATATTTATGAACGAATCTTATAGTTGTTTACATATTGTATTTGTGTATTCCTATGCACGCTAAGCCCTTATTTTTATAACAATATGACCAAAAATGTCGACCGACCTGCTGACATTTTATGACTTAATAGCGTAGTATTTATATTTCCATACAATTTAATTTCTCTGCGATTCATGTATAATATAACAAATCATCTTTCAATGAAAGTTTGTTTTTTAACGATCGCTTATAGTTTTCTATTTATTATTATTATTGTGATATCTATTTATTTAATAGTATGTAGTTTTGAATTTTTCATAAATAAAGAACATCAATAAACCAGATTTTAGGTGCTTAAAAAATATAATTAATAAGATTCCTTTTTCTCGCGTTATTTTTTTATAAACTTAAGTCCATATTAATTAGTATATTTTATATTCGTTTCTATTTTTTCATTTTTAAATAACTGAAGCGATTAAAAAGAGAAATTTTAAAAGAGCAAATTAAGATTAACAAACCTAATTCTAAATGCCGTTCTACTTCGCAAATATTTATTATATTATTAATAATAAAAAATATATGGAAAATTAATTAATAGTCATAAAATACAATATTCATAAATTATTTGTATTAATTGTATTTTAAATATTTATTTGTATTTAATACAAACTTATTGTTAGCAGCTACTAAATCGATCATGATGCATTAAAATAATATTGTTGTATTTTAAAAAGACTGTAAAATACAAAAGTAAAAATTAAAAAAATGACAAATTAGTTAGGCTACTTACAAATTTAAATTTACGTTACAAATGTATGTTTATTACCAAATAATTAATAAAAATGTTAAAAAGAAATACTCAATATAAAACTTTAATTAAATTTATTCTACGATAACAATAAAAAAACATTATATATTTGTATTACGTTAAGTAATATAATTTAATGCATAAAAATATGTACTAAAATAATTTTATTAACCTACTTTTATTTGCTTGCGTTGCACAAACTCATTAAAAAAGTAATTTTTTTACTAATGATTATTAAATATTTTAAGCGCAATGTATTTTAATTAGCTTGTGCAGAATCTTACTTAAAAAGATATGTAAATCATCCGAAGACCTATTCTTAAAAAATTAGGGAATTGGGAAGATGTTTATTATGAAACCGTTTCATTATTATAATTGATTTGATTGAATACAATATAAAAAAAATATTAGCTATTTTATAGATAGATTAAAGTTTTTCATAAATAGAAAGATGATTTTTTTTAAATGTAATATTTCAATATACAAATATCCATTTAATTGTAACCAGCACTGAATTGCAATTGTATAAGCATTGTTTTTAGTAAAAGTAAATCTAAATCTTAAGGATAAATGTCGAAAAAAATTCAATTCAGTTTTTAATTGACTATAGTTGACATATGATATAAAAATTGCTTCAATAAAAACACTACGTCTTAACCCATTTCTTAGTAAGCTTTCTGTGTAGCTACTAATATTTTATAGTAAGTCACTTATCACCTAAATTAAATTTATAAACACTTTTATAAGGCGTCCTAAATAAAATTTACAAACACTTTTTATAACAACTTTTTTTTTAATTTAGATCAAAATCTCGTTACTGTGTTATAGTAATAGTAATAAAAAGTATAAAGGTGTTTTAAAAAGTATATAAAATTTTACAATTTCGGGCAAACATATATTTTTTTTAGGTAAGGTTATGTGATTCATTTTAAGAATTTTCAATGCCAATATATTAAATTTTTCTTATCTGAATAGTACACGAGCTATTTTAAATAATGGATATTTCGAGATATTTTAAATATTTAATTTAATTTGCCCGTTCCGGATTTAGACCAAAACAGTACAATAAGCTAAAATATGACTATCGAGATCTCACATCCGCAGCTAAAGTATATTTTACATATTAAAAAGAAAGCTTTGTGTAAACGACCATCACTAATGAAACCGCCTCCGTACGTCAAAACCGTATACTATACATCTATCTATATAGTATATATTATATGTAGTATACGTATACTCGTCCCTTTGATCTTTACACCCATTCTCGTCCGAGCCATTCTTTCAAACATCCCTTAATACTACTCTCCCTCTTTCTCTGTGGATATCATACCTCGCAACAATGGCTATTTCAGCCGCAACAAAAGGATGTGTCCACATATGACGTATCGCTGGTATCTTTATTTACAGGAAAAAATAATAATTGCCCCATTGTGAATAAATATGGACGAACAACAATAACAAAGTAATTAAATTTCATTAGTAAGTTGTGCGCTTAGTGGACAATTCTGGGACTTAATCTAACTGGCGCGGTTAACAATACAAAGACATTAACGATGGCGAGTTATCTCATGGTCAACCGCAAACTATTGATTTAACAGTGCTTGCAATAAATTTATAATGTATTTAGCTTTGCTTGCTACCTATTAAGAACGTCTTATATTCATTAAAATA
The DNA here is from genome assembly GCF_051122295.1 of Plectrocnemia conspersa. Classification (NCBI taxonomy): domain Eukaryota; kingdom Metazoa; phylum Arthropoda; class Insecta; order Trichoptera; family Polycentropodidae; genus Plectrocnemia; species Plectrocnemia conspersa. The sequence continues at coordinate 3,747,972 of NW_028277175.1, forward strand.
AATCATATAATTGCAATAAAATATTGCTTGACACATATTTTTGCCCGATGGACACGTGTTAATTATATCGCCTTACCTGCTCATATGGAAACAACCTTGGCTAAAATTAGTATATAGTACCTACCAAAGTATTTTCGTATATTTTATTTTTGTCACAATAGTCGTGATTACCTAAAGTAGGCAAGTAACTAAAAATCATAAAATATACTAATAGACTATGACCATTAAACAAATATTTTGTTTATCTAACATAATGACCATAATCTTTAGATTGATTAACTTCTTTATATAAAATAATAGAATATAGTGAGTTGCTTTATTGGCTTAGTAATTAATTTAAAAACCTTGCTTAGTTAAAAATGTGACATAATATAAACATTTGTATCAATTGGTTTTCATTTAGTAGTTAAAGAATATTTTTGTTTTAAATTTTAAATATTTATTGGACAGATCCTAAAATTACAGTACAAAAATATCATCCTCGTCTCCCGCTTTTAACCAATAATTGTTCTCGTGTGCTTAAATAACAAAACACAATTTTAATTATGGTATAAAATAAAAAATACAATATATCACACGATGATTAATATATTTTTCAGGTTATTATTAAGAACTTAAAATCACACAACTTTTTAGAAATTATATAATAAACATAATAAAGTTGATTAAATGGTCAAAATATATATATACAACAAAGATATGTAATTATTTATTGTATGTTTTCCTTTCTCTTAAATTTTGTGCATATTTTTTTTTATTGAAATAATCGGATTATTATGTTTACGTGTAAACTGTTCACTACAGTAAAATAAGTCTGATTAATTTTTTACCGTTATATTAACAAAATGTTTAGTTTTTTTCATTAAAAAAATCTCTACTAATGTACAAAAAGATAATTACGTTTAATTATATATTATTTAAAAATTCATACTAATTGATTTTACTTACCAAGATTTTTTAAATATATATCGTCGATTAAACTTCAATAAACTTAAATAAAATCTTTAATAAAATTAATAAAAAATGACGATCTCTAACATTATATTTAGATCGCATGCCACGCAAATCAAAAACATTGAATGGAAAACGAGTGTTAGGTATCTGGGTCTTCACTTAGATTCTAAATTAAAATATACAAAGCATATAAAATAAGTACGGTCTAAAGGGCTTGCCGCCATTTCAGCTCTGAGACCCATTTTTAACAGAAAAAGCGCGTTGACGATTAAAAACAAAATTTTATTATATAAACAATTAATACGACCGATATTAACATACGCTTGCCCAGTGTGGAGTAATACGTGTAAAAATAATTTTAATAAGTTACAAGTAATTCAAAATAAAGCTGTAAAAATAATTTATAACACCCCATATTATACTAATTTAAAGAAACTCCACACTCGATATTCTATACCTACAATTAAAAATCACATTATTAATAATACGATAAATTATTACAAAAATATCTCGCGTGAACATAATAATAAATTAATTGCAAAAATTGGTAACTATGACAAAGTCACACTAAATTTCAAGTATAAACATAAAATGCCTAAGCACATAATGCTTTGATAGCAAATCTGTAACCACGACTTCAATAGCCCCAGTTCGTAAGTGTTATTTTTAATTATGTATCTTATGTATCTTATATTTTATTTTCTTTTTCTTATTGTATAAAGGTTTTAGTATTTTCTCCTTAAATTTTACTTATTAAATATTGCATATTGTTGCCTCTATTTTTATTTAAACTATTGTAATTTCGCTTGTAAACATGATAATGGCTAAAAGCCAGAAACATGTAATTTATAACTTGTATAAAACTAAATTATTTTTGAAATAAACATTTAAAAAAAAAAAAAAAAAAATGCCACGCAAAGAGTGATATGGGATGATCGATTTTTTTATTTTGTCACCGTTCGCGTAAAATTAGCTGAAACGGCTTAGATTAGGATAATATCAGTACGGAAAATCTGCTGTATTAGCTACCGGCATGCAATAATATAAAAATGCTAAATAAAGAGGTTTTTTTCCTTGCCATTTTTTTTTATAGCGCCGGCCTTCATAGCGGGGGTGTGCGTTACAAATTTCGCGATGGCTCAATTTTTTCGGTATAAAAAATATATATGTAAAAAATTTATAAAATTGTTATATTATTAACTCTTTGAAGAGTAAGTTAATTTGAACATATTTGTTTAGTTGTTAAAAAATACTTAAGATTGGGCTATTTTACGTATTTTCATTTGTTATTTATTTATATTGTATTATTGTGACTTAATAATTAATTTTATTTTAAAACTTTTCTAATATTTTGTTAATTTATTTTACATCAATTTTATATATTTTTCGAGTTTCGTATATTTTTGTGGATTTTTTTCATAGCAGTTTAGAGGCTCTTAATATTAAAAAAAATGATATAACATGTTTTTTTTTAATTTATTTGTATTATTTTCAATAAAAATCATTTATAGCAAATTAAATTTAAAAACACATTATATAAATTTAATGTTGTTTATTTATTGTTTATTCAGTTATACATGTTAATGTATAACTATATGGGGTACCTCAAAACACTGAATAATCGACCACCGTACATGTACGGCGATACCTCTTAAAGGGTGAAAATCATAATTATATAATTTTTAAATTTATTTAAAATCTGTTAGTAATTATAACTTATATTTTGTCATATAATACACTCCTAACTAGGGATTCCAATCCCGGGCCAAAATTTTGATCCCGGGATTTCGGTATTGCAATTAGTCGATCCGGGGATCCCGGGACCAGTCCCGGGATAATTTTCATGTTATTTTATCGATAAAAATAATTTAAAATGAATAATACAATATTTTTTTACATCCGTTTTTTATAACGTACAGTGTATAAAGTACCTATAATTTTAGTCTTGGACTTAAAATATAAAATAATATAATAAAAATAAAAAAGGGAAGGTCTTATTTATTTATTTGAGAAGATAAAAAATGAACTTTTGACAATGTATGTACATATGTACATTCATGGACACAATTAATGTAAAACATTATTTTGGAAAAAACTCACGAAGTAACATCAAAGCATCAAGCGTTTCATCATTTAGCCTTGATCTTATTTTGGTTCCTAAGCAGCCTGCAGCTGAAAAAGCACGTTCAGACTCACAGCCTCAAAGATTCACAGATGACACGTGCAACTCGCGCAACTTTGTATACGAAATATAACGATTTTGTCAATAATAATTCGATTGTGCTTGATAAATCAATCAATCCAAAAAATTCGGGATTATGTTTTATAATCCCGGGACTCATCAGGTATTGAAAATCGTTCGGGATCCCGGGATTGGAATCCCTACTCCTAACACTTTAACGTTTAGTCATTTTTTTATAATATTAAACTTGGCTATAAATAGCGAATTTGCAATAACTTAATTTTTTCGGAAAATAGTTTATTTTCAAAATATTTAAAAGTTGTTGAATATTTTATTTTATTCTGTAATTTTAGTGAATACAAAATATTTTATTTTATTCTGTAATTCAAGTGATTCTCATTGATTTCACTGCTAAAACATTTTAAACAATGTATCACATTAAATAATAGTCACTAAAATATAAATTATGTATGTATTATCATACGTTAAAAAGTCGAATTTTGTACTTTAAATTAGATTTGATATAGATAATTATTTTTATTTTTGTCCTCTAATAATAAATATTTGTAATTTATTAAAACGCTAGAAAAATTATAATAACTTCAACAAAAATAATTTTATGAAACAGTGGTGAACTACAAAATAATACAATTCAAACAAAATTAAATTCGTTCAAATTGTATTTAATGTATAATCGTAAAATTACACGAAATTATGAGCGTGTGGCGCAAAATAGCTGCCATTAAGTAAATGTTTTTGTAATTAACTTAATATAAATATATACGCTTACAGCTGAATTTCATGTTTTATATACATATTTATTATAACAAATATTTATTTTAAATTAATTCTTATTTACAGAATCTTATTTTATAAATATTTTTTTAATATTCGGTTTTAATCGTTAAGAAAATGTGACATATAATCTTAAAAATATATTATTTAGCTTAAGATTATATTTTATAATGACGATACGAAAATTTTCAGGACCACCCATAATCGTTGCAATAAAAAGCTTTTCGCGTACTTTGCGTATCCAAGCAAATATTTATTAAGCGGTGCTTACATGAAAAAAAAATATTAAATAACATATTTTTTTATAAAATTATTATTTCATATTTGTTAAATAAGTATTATAACATAAAGCGAAGTATTCAACTCTTAAACTGTTAAAACGAAAAATGGCATTATATAAATAACAAGACCAAATCATTATTAATAAAATATTTCGTACTTTTTACAATTTGCCTTTGTAAATAAAAGTACAATATTGCTAATATTCTTTTGATATCGATTCTTACTTTACTTATAAATAACTTAAATTGTATCATTGTACCATTGACTTGTAAATATTTGTTTGCTCTTTCGTTACATAGCTTTGCGTAATTAGTAATCTCTTTGCTTTTAAGTGTTTTGTTCTATAAACTGTTACGATTATTGAATATAATATATTGCTATTAAAAAACACAAGATAGATTTTCGAGTCTTTCTTTATTTAATTTATACAGTTACTTGTCAAAATCTTATTAGTAAAATAACGAAAATTTTAAAACTTACGTAAAGCATTTTAAAAATATAAATTTAAGTAAGTACCTAATACCAATTAAAATAAATATTTATATAATATTTTTACGTATTTTTTTAAATTATTTCTCGTTTAATTTAATACACTTATTGTAATGTTGTAAAAGCTTTAAAAAACTTTGTAAAAGTGTCCAAAAAAACTGCTTTCAATTCGGCGATTACATTTTTCTTAATATCTATGCCCTGAATTCATTTCGCCTTGAGTTTTTTTTCTGTCAAGTTAAGTGATTGATCTAAGCAACGCCTTCTTAATAAAAAACGATTATACAATCATAGAATAAGAACCAACACAATATCATAATCTTAATTGATAATTAACTTATTTACTATTATTTTTAGGATCTTTAGCCACAATTTTATAAAAATTTGCTAAGTTTTTGAAAATTTCCAAGGTTCTTCCAAATCTTATATATCCTCATGCCAATTATAAAAACGTTAAAATGATTACCACACCTAGTTTTTAACCTAAGTTGTTAAAACACAACCTATGCGCTAGCTTACTGCATATAAATTGACAACTGTTCAATAATTGCCTAAAAACCTCTATTAATAAAATTTTATAAAATTATACACTACGTATTTAATTAATCAAATTTGTTTTTAGCATAAGTAATCAAAGAAATATTATTACACTGTTACATTATTCAATTTAATTACTCAATGTTTCATTATTAATTTAGGTGTTACTTCTAATGACCTAAAAATAATTTAATGTAATTTTAACAAAAGCCAGGTGATCGACCTTTGTGCGTTGCAAAGAAAGTTATTTCGGTTTTAACAAAAGCTCGCGGCACGCGAAAGCTTGCATATTTTACGAGACCCTTACTGAAATGGTTTCTTCACCTTTAACCTCCTCGCACTTGTTGCTTGTTGTGAGACAGACAAAAGGTGTTCTGTTGTGCAGATGTGAACAAGGCTGCTTAAAAACATTTATTTTAGTGTCGACGGAAATACGATAACACATTTAGATAAACGATACCGTTTTTCGTGACATAGAGATGACAAGATAAATGACTATATTCGTACACAAACAAGGATATAGTTGTAAAACATATGTATTTGTGTGTGCTATATTGTGTGAACGCATTTATTTTTGATATATATATATATATATATATTTAAATTTCGCTTCACTTGGGACTTAGGTGACTGATTGTCACTACAAAATAAAAAGCGTTCTTCTAAGATATGTACCGACTTGGTGTGATTTCAGTTTAACTCTCATTAATTGCAAAAAGTTTTGATTTGGGTGTTGTGGAATTGTATCCTTGTTTCTGATGAAAATTTTTAGCGGTAGTGTATTCAGTATGTCTTTAATCTATAGTATTTATTTCAAGTAATAAACATAATGTTTATTAAAAAGTACGTTAATAAATCTATCATGTAATAGTTTCACTATTTTTTTTAATAAACGTGACAGTGATTGTTTTTTTTTAGAGAAAAGATATTGGATTGAAAATATATTAAATTTCGCTAATTAGAGTGTCACCTAAAAACCACCCACAAATACGAACGTCTTTTAACATAGATTTCACAAACGAAACCCTTACGTTAATTAAACACACTTTTTAACTAAACCCGGAAACTTGTTAATCCTCACTTTGGCCCAACTTTCAGATTAATTTCGCTATTCGAGCGTTGTCTCCGAGTAAACACTAACCTTTTGAAGGTGTTGAACAAGCCCGTGCCTCACTAATACAAGGATCACCTAAGTCTCTACCTGTCCAATCTTAAATTCACAAAATCCTCGCAGGATTAATTTGTATTATATATCCGCATATAAGGTATACTAACATAATATCTTTATCAGAAATTAATATATCAAATATTAAATATTTTCTGCGACAGTTTTATTCGCATAGATTTGTGTTAAACAATTACATTTTAATAAAATAGTAAAATTAACAAATATAATGCACACCTAAATATCCTGCATATTTTTTTTGTTGTGTTTGTTAAGCTCTTGTGCAAGAATAAGGGACGCGATCGCGATTTTCTAAGGCAAAACACGCAGCCGAAAGCATTGACAGATTATTGACACCGCCCAAATAAATTTAAAAAGGGCTTTATTGGGTATATTTTTTTACAATTTAAACAAAAAAAATCTTTAAATTTTTATAAAATATTGTTTTATTATTTTTTAAACAAGAAGCATTTTAATTTACTTGTATTCCAAATAATTAAGGCATATTCAAGTACAAACTTATCGTACCATATAGAACGCGATTCGTCAATAAATTATTGAAGTGACACGCGCTCCGCATAGCGAAGCCGAGCATGTCCAACGTCAGTTAAAAAGGGGTTAAATTTATAGTACTTTGGTTTTTATTTTGCTAAGCTACAGAAGTTGAAGTCAATCGTCAAAAAAATAGGCGAATTATTCTTAAAATATTCATAAAGCTTACCAGCAATTTTAATTAATTAAATTAAAAAATAAAATAAATATAAAAATATTTCATAAATAATTTCATCGCCGTCAACATTTTTTAATGTTATAAATTATTAAATTATGGCCTTGCCTTGGTACCAAATTGGATTAAAAAGGCACCCAAGTTCGACGCAGGGTTTATAAGCGGTCGAGGCGATGAGATTCCGCGGTCGGATACCGACGAAGGTCATCCAGATCGATATCCTATCTGCGATCGTTTGCGGTGTCCTGGAGCGAGGATATCCAGGAACACGAGGCGACTAACAACGCTCCTATTATAAATAAGTAATTAAGCGTTGTAGCGTGAACGGATCGGGTCGATAATGGATTGTGTCAGGGTTTATATTTTTCTTCCCAATTTGACATCAACACAATAGTGTTGCTGGCAGCTGGAGTCAAGTTTCGGTTATTTTTACTCATACAGTGATAATTTACTTGTATCAAATGATGCGGCACTTACTTTCGGCCTATTGTCCAGTAGCGCGGGGAATATTCCATCGTTATTGAATGTTAATATAGACTCACACACGCACACGTACCCATACGCACAAAATGCGTAGACTTCGACAGTATAAACTTTTCAAATATGAATTAGTAAAATTTAAAATATCTTATTATTTAAATGTAGCTGTATTCGAATAAGTATTGAAACATTAAAAAATATTTATAAAATAATCCTACTTCAGATTATTTAAACACTAGTTGTTATTTATTGTATATTTAATATAATTTCAAAACTAAAATGTAACGATTCGTATCTTTAATTGGTTCTTACCTTTGTCTTGATTGTTCCTGTCTTAAAAACTGCTTGATGTTGGCTGAAACTTTAGGGGTATTTTAAGCAGTAAAAGCTTAAAAATATATTTTATATAAATATATATTATGTTACGTAATATTTTTTGATATATAATCCAGATACAGTTATATCATTTTTATCGTGTAATTATTAGATTCGTTTATTTCAATTGAGAAGCTGTAAAAATTCTTAATAGAAGTGTCTGAAAAGTACATTTCTGTTTGTTTCTGACCGAAGTATTCAAAAAAGTTGTGACAAATATATCATTGAGAATTTAGTAGATGTTTAACGCTATTTTCAGTTCCTTAACTTCTTACCAATGCTGATGAATCAAGCGGAACCAGAATTTTTGTTCTTGTTTTTTATATATCTTAGCTTCTCTTTTAGTATGTTTAACAACATAACAGTATAATTAAAATCAGTGCATCGAGTGACATCTGGAATGTGCAATTTAGATACACTATACCTGTTTGACGTAGATAATTGGCACCGATCTATAGTTTCTTTTAACTGAGGTACAACGGTTTTAGTGCATTTAAAAAAATTATCTCGGTCGCAAGTTAAATAAAATGTAATTAAGTTCCCTACCAAAGTATAAGATGTACTTAAAAAAGTGATTTAATATAGCAGTGTTCTGCATTATATACCACCCTTTAAAACTAGAGTAAGTCTAACGTCCCTTCCAGTTATATTATATAATAATGATTTAATACTTAACCAGACTCTTTGAATCAGAAACAAAGCAATAATTTTAGATAAAATTATAGTGTCAAAAAAAATATAAAAAATATTAAAAACTGGCCTCTATGAAGGTGGCTGAAGCTCTCACAGATTGTATAAATGTGTAGCAGTATCTAGTTAATTATAATTAAAAACGTCATCATTCTATAAAATATGTAATCCATTGTTCAAACGAGACACGTTCTGCAATCCATCATATTTGGCACCAACCTTTTAGTACCTTTCGAATTAAATGTATCCGTTCGCTTGGATACGCAATATCGTTTGTTATGCCGACAAAGAAAAAACTTTGTTATACTTAATAAATTTCTAGACATTGTGTTTTTTTAATATTTTTATAAAATAATTGCCATATTAATCAAATAAAATACATATACAACATAAAATAAAGTACAATTTATTAATTAAAAGTTTTGCTGAATCAACTAAATTTTATACGAAATATTTAGTTTCGTACTTATGCTTTGAATTATTTTTTATTATTTGTTGTACTATTACTTAATTAATATTTTTATTTAATTAAAGTGATATAATATTTTTTCATACCTTTTATATAATATAAAATCAGTTTGAGTTTATGTCGATATTATCTTTTTTCCAATACAAAATCCTTTATTAAGCGATATAGATTAATCTTAACAGATAATTAAAAAAAAATATCAATTTTACAGCGAAAATTAACTATAACAAGTAGACCCTTTATACGCATATTGATTTTCGATTATGATAACTTTGTTACCTGTTTCCTACATATCCGAAGGGCATTTGTATTTATGTATATAACAATAGTTCGTTTTATCATTTCCTCTGCCAAGCTTTTCCTAGGTGAAAACGTTAATTATTTTTGACGTCATAAATAGGAGATGTTTTTTGCTCTTGTTTTTTTTTTATTAATATAAGACCCTGTCACTGGCCTCGTCTTAAATGTAGACAGTTATGGCTATAGAAAAAAACATGTTTGCTTATATAGTCTAAAATTAATAAACGACTCAGAGGCGATACGCAAAGTGAGATTTGTTTGTTTTTCTCAGAAAATAAACGTTTACGAGATGAGAGTTTCGAGGATATCGATTTATCCGGATAATGGTAGAGCGTAAACCTCAAATGCTTATTATTTAGATTTCTATTATACTGAATTGCTTTTATATATAATATAAGAATATGTAGCTTAAAGTATTATTTAATATTTTAATATATTTATTAAATTATTATATATAAGTACTGAATTTATTATCTTATTTTTTGATAAATCTAACCATAAATAATGAACTGTATTTTTTTTATTTTACGGCTTTATTTTAATAAAATGCAGTCTATCTATTTAGACAATAAACAATTATGTTTAAATATGTTTTTTTATTTCTCATCTCTCCCAGAAACTAAGCACTTATAGGAAGTATCTCAACTGAAGACAAAATTATAGTATATTAAATAAATAATATAAAGTTATATTATACTTATTGAAAGACTGAAAGACTTATCGCACAAAAGTCACTGTATAATGTTTTTAAATAAACGGGAGGTAACTATATCATTATAAAAATATATCTTATCTTTATATCAGCAATAAAAAACATCAATATTATTTTAAAAAACAACAGATAAATTTGAAAGATCCTTATTTATTTTAATACTAAAAATCAACTTATTTTTATTACATTAACAACTCTTAAGAAACTATATAATATTTACACTCAAAACAAAAAGTTACAGCTAAACTTTTTTATAATTTAAAGACAATAAATTTGGATTAAGATTATTCTGTTTTCTTATCTATCCAATTATAAAATTGAGAGCAGAACTTAGGATTAACAAATTATCTTACGTTTATAAGCCTTATTATTTTTTTATATATTTACCGACTGTTTACTAATTAAATTAAATATTTTAATATGATTTTTAAGCTTTTAATTTTAATGAACATAATTTTTTTTATATATAAACAACATGATATCAAGTTGTTTTAGACGAAATTTTAGATTTTTATATATATCTTTTCCTATCTCAATTTTCTTAGAAATAGCAAACAATTTCAGTGAGCAAGAAGAAGCGGTGCGATTCTCTTTGCTCTCATCTCGATTGTCGAATCCACAAACCCCATTTTCAGACTCCAAACACTCACAGGATCGAACGATTGGTTTTAAATTCACTTCACAATTTAAATTCCAAACTGCACAGTGTCTTTCGCCGTTTGGACAAGATAAACCCACTTTATTTCCTTTAGAACTTGGCACACTCCCTCTCTCTCTCTCTCACGAAATTTTCAAGGGTTATGAAAATTGTTTATTTGTAAATATTTTCTTTATTAATGAAGTTTGTGTAACGCCTTAAGAAAATTAAGCTTTGAAATTATTTTTCATCAGAGTTTTATTAAAATATAATAATTGCTTTGAATAGTTCAATATTTATTTTTTTAAATAAGAAGGGTTTAATAAATTAATAAAAAAATATGTACATACAAACTGAATCTTTAAATTAATAAACTTATTTTTAACTATATGTTTTTGATTAGCTTAGGATGAAAATTTGCAATGTAGTTCTAGTTAATTGCTTTTTCTATTTTTTAATAGTGCACGTTTCGTTGGCAGCGGAAGCTTAAAATATATTTTACATTCAAACTTTGTTTGGCTTCCCTGTGAGAAAACCTTTAATTAAATAAATTGAAAATTAACTCAAATTTCCCAATCAATTATAATTTGTGTTTATTTAAATATTTATTAATTAACCTATATAAAGTTTATAAAAGCTGTATAAATTAACCAAAAAATACAATTTACTTAACAAAAAACAATTTTATTAAATAAATAATGTGTGAAACTTAAAATATTGTATTAAATATTATATTAGTCAAAAAATACAAATATTATATTAATTAAACTATTGATACAATTCCTGGAAATTCCCACAGTAATATTAATATATTTAAACATTAAAATCCTTTCTATTTTTACATTTTTTTTTATTTAAAAATGATTTATAATATATCGATCAAAATTATAAAAAAATTTAAGCAGTGATAAACGTTTAAATATGTAATAAGCAATATTTTGGCAAAAACAAGATAAACTATCGATGGTTTTAGAAGATACCATAACTACTTTAGTTTTAATTTTTCTAATCATAAAACTTTTTAAAATAGATTTTGTAAGGGTATTGTTAAGCAAAGCTTGTTAATTAGCCTGATACGCCATCTTGTTTCAACATAGCGACGATGCAAAAAATAAAAAATAAATAAAGAAGGTAAAGCATTTATGCGGGATATAGCGGTTTTTTAAAACATTATAAATGTCGTAAATTTAATCTGATTGCTATTTTTTTTAACTGACAGTTTGTTTTGCCATATTGTTACAAAAAAAATCAAATACACGTAACTTTCTAAAAAAAATTAGAGCAAAACCAAAAAAAATGTTTTATACGAAACTTAAGCCAAATTAAAAATATAATTCATAATTTATTTGTATGTGAAAATATGTACATACTAAATATATTCATGAGGGATCTAACAATTTTTATAACTACAAAAACTGCCGTAGTTCCATTCGAATACTTTGGACGCCATTGGACGCCATTTTGTAAAAAAAAAATATATTTTTTTCATACAGAATGTATAGGGGGTGCTCAATAGTTCTATACGATACTAAAAATTGAGTTTTTAATCTTCAAAACCAAGCAATTAAGAGCGTTAACTCTTCTGCAAGTCTCAAAATGGCTCGTATGGGGGTCCGATCGATCTGATACATCGCTTGTTTTGAAGCAAAAAACTTTTTTTTTATATTTTATTTCGATGAAGTTTATACTTCTAAACGTTTCATATATAACGATTCTTTTGGTAAAATTTAAATCTACTGAGCTACGAGGGTTTAAGTTTTTAAACTTGTCGCAATTTTTCAAAAAATTGACACATTGGATTTTGATTGCGCACATAAACAGGGTACTTAAGAATTCTACACATTTACGAAAATTAAACTTTAAATCGGTATAAATAAGCTTATACTGATCTTAACTATATTGTAAGTCTTATAAACGTATGTATGGAGGGCCGATCTACTCATAACACTATTATTATTTTATTTTTTTTAAATATTTTTTATTTTTGTAAACAGTATCATAAAAGTATTTAAAAGCTCTATTTTGTATCAAAAATCCAAGTCTAGATCTTTAAAAGGAACTAAATACCAGCTTTAACTATATGCCAAGTCGCATAAATGCTCGTATGGGGGTCCGGTCAATTTACCATAAAACTTGTTTTAATGTGAAAAAATATTTTTTTTATATTATTTTTAAATGTATAATAAGCTTTTAAACACTTTTTGTTACTAACAATCTTTATTAGGATTCGTTTTCGCAATGCTATGACACTTTTAATTTTCAATTTGTCCGACATTTTGTAAAAAAACATATATAGGGCGTGTTCAATAGTTCTATACGATACTATAAATTTAGTTTTAAATCTTTAAAACCAAGCAATTAAACCTATAAATATATTAAATAAGTTCGTTCGCCAACTTCATCCACCATCCTGTTTCAAAACTAAGTCAATATTTAAAATATGTTATACGTATATTAAATATTTAAAAAAAATATATTTTTCCGATTTTTTCCGAGCAGAATTTCTATTATTTATACTGTACATTTTGTACTTTTTTATATATAAACTATTTCTATAATATGTCTTATGTATAAAATACAGTTTTTTAGCTTCTTTGTAAATTTTTTTATTTACCATTTTATATTAGGTAAATTTAAAAAAATATTAATTACACTAATAATCACCTTATGAGTTTCTTATAATATTAAATATATTTTAATGCTTTATTTCTTACGATTTATAAAATAGATTAAAATTTTAATTTCCCTACAAATGATATATACGATAAAATATAGTATCTATAATGACATTTAAAAAAAACGTAATAGAAAAGTTAGACTTTTTCTGGCTTAAAATAATTTTAAATGAACCGAGCAAAAAGCAGAAAGTCGCCGAAGCTTGCTAATGATAAAGCGCAGTACATAAACTCATCAAAGAAACCAGCGGATAAAAGTCGCCATACTTAATCACGGATAAAATAACGAAGAGGAAATTGTATAATATATATTCAAAGAAAATTAAGTTACCAATGATCTCGTCTTGTTCAATTATACTTAAATTACGTACAGCGTGTCAAGTATCATTAATTCTAAACCGCTCTTAGAATTAAATACACAAAAATAAAGCTATACTTATCGAAAATCCCACTCTCGAATTCTCCGCTCACCGGCGACAAAACGATTTTTGGCCTCCAATTTTTGAAAACATACCTTTCATTTTAGGGTAAAGAGCTTCCGGCGAAAGACTTGAGCGGCACCTCAGACCCTTACGTCAGGGTGACCCTGCTGCCCGACAAGAAGCATCGTTTGGAGACCAAGATCAAACGAAGGACCCTCAACCCAAGGTGGAACGAGACGTTCTATTTCGAAGGCTTTCCCATACAGAAACTGCAGAGCAGGGTGAGTCGCCACATGTATTTTTATTTTTTTGCTTTACCTCTGCCGTTGTCATTAGTGTAGAATCGTCGAGTCGAATCCAATCAATATCTGGTTTTAATTGCGTTTGTATATGTTTCAAGGTCCTCCATCTCCACGTGTTCGACTACGACAGATTCTCGAGGGACGATTCTATTGGAGAGGTGTTTCTGCCGCTGTGTCAGGTAACGAATGGTTTCAATTGTTATTTGTTTTTGTTTGTTCGCGGTTTGATTGGATGGGATGGGATGTAAAATTAAATGATAGAATCAGTTCAGTTGGGTTAAACCATTATTCATTGCGAAGCTACGTTTGTTTTATTTTTTAATAATTATATATTTCTCACTTTTAAAAATTAAAAAAATTATATTGCACACATAAAATAAATAAGCAACACCTTCTATATTTTTTTAATTCTCCAAAGCTATCGCTAATCGTATTTGACAAGCTCGTTTAGAAGCTTGATGGCTCGTGCAATAGTACCGTTCTGACCGCAATGGTCAAGAATAAGGGACGCAATCGCGACTTTCAAGGGCGGTAATGGCGAACCTTTTTACAAAAATTCACAAATATTATTTATCTTTTGTCTAACGAGCCAAACAATTTTTAATGGAAAAAAAAATTAAAAAACATATTTTTTTAGAATTTTATTTTCCAGCTCTTTCAGTCGCCGACTTCCGAGTAGCGGCCACACTGCCACAAATTTCATAATCGCAATTTTTAAATTGTCATATTATTAAAATTACGCTACTGATAATTATAAAAGTTTGTGTGGACGCTCACCAATACAATATCAGTGAAAACTTTTCGGTCGTAAATATTCACTTTACGCAAAATATTTGTCGGCTTTTGCAAAATGCCATAAGGCATAAAAATGATACTTCAGAATACGAACACCACATCTGTGACTATTTTAGAATTTGTCGCCATTGATCCTAAATAAGAATTCGTTATGGTGTGACATTTGTATAAACCGATCTAGGAAAATACATAAGGATGTTCGAAACGATTTTTTTTAGCAAAATCAAGTACCACTAGTTATTTTTTAATTACTTAATTTATTTGAAAAAAATATAATAACGATATCTGTTAGAAGAATATACTATCAAAAATATAATTAATCCCTTTTGGTGCCCTAAAATATTCAAAGATGTCAATAAGAGTCTGTTGAAGTCCCCGATAAGCATGTGGTATTATAACTTGACCACGTGACCACGATGCAGCACTCGACGTGCGTGCTAACAATAGGACGCCTACGCGCATACTGAAATTGAACCGAGTTACTCGTTCTATCTCAGTTTGCGAAACACAATATCATTATCTCTCTCACTTTCGCGACTTAACACGCGAGAGAGCGAAAGGGGAAGTATCTCACCGCTCGCACTCGAAAGAGCAGTTCCGACTTCGGTCTCTTTGAGTCCTTTTGCCGACAATGTTCGGAAGCGCTCGAAGCTGGCCAGTTGACTGAATTACCCCCACTTTATTTCCCGTTCTCGGTAACCTCGGACAACTTCCGAGAGATTTTAAAGCGGGCAGAACTGTAATCCACTATATTTTCCGTCCTTGGCCAACTTTGAGAGTGTAGTGCAGGCATTAGGATTAACTAAATTATTTAAACTGCGTTTATAAATAATTTTATATATTTGATTAATATATAAGCCTTATAATAAGGTGTTAAATAAATAATATATAGAACCAAATATTACACGTCAAACTATCGACACAATTCGAGGAAATTTCTACAGTAATAATAATTCGAAACATACACAAAACGGTCCATTAACCCGCACACACGTCTCTGTATCGGAAAAGTTCTCATATTCAATTTCCTGTCTCCGTCGGTTTAATTAAATTTCTACGTGGGCGAGCAATTCAATCTGCCGTTAATTAATGCAAAGCTGCAGGTTAGAATCCGCATTACGTTAAAACAAACTAATTATCACGTGAAGCATAACGTAGACGTCGAAAACGTGACAGTCGTCGATCGTCTCTAAATCACATTTGAATACTAAATTAATTGAGTGTATGTGATACCGTAACGATATGTTTAACCGTGACAGTTTAACGTATGTCGAGTTGATTCGTTGATATGTTGGTGAAACTATTGATTTCAAATTAATGTATTATTAATAATAAAATTTTGGCAAACACATAAAGAAAAGTTTAAGGGACTCCAATTTGAATTTTAGCAATTAGTTTTTATCGTTATGCTATTATCGTTATTTTCGCTAAACGACGTTTGCGCTCACATCAATTTAGTTTTATAAATTTTGGGCTAAACAACGTTTTAATTTAAAGTTGGGTACGACTTTTTATGTTGCTATTATTTTTGCTATAAATTCATATTCTTATTGGCCGCTAATAATACATTCTTTCTACTATCCTAGTTATTTAAGAATATATTTTAATTTAGATGATTTTTTTTACATACTTTTTGAATTAAAATTTGCTACTCAAAGTCTTGTTAATTATGGGTTTTGCATCTGTTCATACTCCAAATCTTGAGGAAAAATTACTGAAGAATTAATCAATAAGATAAAATTTATTGACGAAGCTGTTTCTATTCCCCTGGCCGTACTCGATTTTTTTATACCTTCTTCTTTTTATTAATTTTTATTTCTAGTATTAAATCTATTGAACAACTTACTCTTCAATATTTATTGAATATATTTTCTTAATAGTATTTTAATAACGTTGACAATGTAATTGCGTAATTTTTTTAATATTTATTTTATAACTAAATATAAAAGTATTTTTTATTATATATTATTATAAATATTTATTAGTGATTATTATTGGTATTTGGTTATTATACTTGATTTTTATATTTGATATTTTGATATTTTATAATTTTTTGTTATGTTTATTATTTTTAAGTATTGTTTTATTTATGTATATATACGTTTTTTATGTTTTATAAATTTAAAATTTGTTTTCGACCATCGTGGCGCATTGGGGTAACCTGTTAGGCCACGATGGTCTTAATTTAATCTAAAAAAATAAAAAAATAAAATAAAAAATAAAATATATTATAAAAAATCTCAGAATTAAATTAATAAATTATCTTTATAAAAACGTTAATAAAAACTAGATTATTAAACATTGTAACTTAACCTACAAGTGTTTCCCAATTAAAGTACATTAAATTTCAACTTGCGATAAACGAGCGATATCTTGTAATACGAGCAGTATGTATTGCGTCACAGTCTCCCCACTAAACCAATGATTTTTCTCGACAATCGATAATTCTTCTCGCAGTAAAGACGTACCTTTTAAAATAAAATTTGTTACTCAAGATCTTGATGGTAATGGGTTTTGCTCTTGGTAATCCTCCAGATCTTAAGGACAAATTACTGCAGAATTAGAGTTTAATAAGATAAACTTTCCATTACTATAACTTAGGGATGGGCAGTTTTTAAAGGCCAAAGGAATAGTCTAATTAATTGAAAATCGAGTATAATTACTTTATATAAACAATTGTAAAAATTTTGATGAAAGTCGCAGGCAGAATTTTTTAAATTATTTTTAAAATTACGAAAGAAAAACATCATATTTTTATGTTGAAAATAAGTTCTTAATTTAAAACAATTTTCTGTATTGTACACTAAGTAATTATTTATTTATAATTATCACCACAAGCATTTCTTTTAATTATACTTAAAATTTAATTAAATGCTTATTTAAGAAATACTAAAAACACGTATTGAGAGAATAAAGTGGATTTAACCTTAATGATCCCTTAAAAATAAATAGTAATAATATTCATTTATCTTTAACATCACAAGACAGGTGGCTCTAATTTGTCATAGTGGTTTAATATCACAGTTAAAAAAAAGTTTGATAGAAAAAATGTGTTTAACATATTTACACAATTATAGAAACTAATGTATTATATTAAAAAAATATTTACATTTTAAATACACTTAAAAATAAAAACACTGTTATTTTTTAATAATTTCTTTAAAATCAGAATCTAAGTCACAGGATAAAATGCGAAGATTTAAATGTAAGTTTTCATCAGATATCTTAAAGCGATATCTTGATTTGTTATAATTAATTACAGAAAAAATCTTTCGCACTGGTACGTCAAACCAACTATAGTTTTTTTAATTTTTTTAAAACGCATAAAAGTGTCAAATCGATATTGTTTTAAATTTGTTAATTTTTAAGAAGATTATCGCATTGTAATTGAATTAATTCTATGTAATTTATTTTTCAGTCGATTTTTCTCCATACATTTTTTTTATATAAAGGCAATTTTTAATACTCCATGTTTTTTAAAATCAAAAATAAATATAACGTACTTGTGATTTTTCAATTATTTATTATTATACATCAATTGAATTTACAAGGTGTAAAAATCACTTTCAATATTTATATTCATAATATACATATATGTATATACTGTCAATATTGATTAATTACAAAGGGTTGACAAATTGTGGTTGTCCTTAAAAGGTAAACCAAAATAATGGAGCACTCTAATAAATGCATTATATATCTTAACACTTAATCGACGGGTCGTTTTTTTGCCACCTGCTGCATGACAACGGATAGTTTTGCAAAAATTTTGTCTTAAAACTAAAAGAAAACATAACTTTTGAATTAAAAGGTATAATAATAATAAAATTTGTTGAAAGTTTTCACTTGTATACATTTTTTAAAGCTAATTATAAATAATTTAATAATTATTTTAATAAAAAAATCATCCGAAAAAAACTTTTTTCAGGACATAATAACTCTGCTATATCAATCATGCAATCTGTAATTAATTAGCCATCTGATACTGATTTATTGGGCTTTAAAATTTTATGTAAATTAAAGTAATTACTCTTAGCTATGTAAGGATCCGTAGAGTTTGCTAAATGTCTGATCTCTCGATTAAAAGTTTCTTTTTACATTATATTTTTTATAAACAGCTAGAATATATTTACATTTCAAACATAAAACATTATGACAAATTTAAACAAAAAATACTGTTAACTATCGGGTGCAGGTGCGCAAATCTGCCTGTCCGTGTCCGATCCGTTCGTTTTAAGCACGGACAGTGGACCGACAAATCTGTGTCTTTTCTCACCACACACGATCAAATTTGTCCGCCAGTCACCCGTCGGATGAGCCCGCGCGTTTATGGCCAGCTAATAAATGTAAAATAATATTAATATTTTAGAATTTTAGAACGATTAAAATTAAGTTTCTATTATTTCTTTGTGGAAATTTGCTTTGATATACAAGCATATTTACTGAACGAATTATGCTCATAAACCGAGGTTCCACTGTATGTTTAAATAAACTAAACTAGCAGATTTTAATTAAATGTACAGTTCTTATAAATAATATTTAAGACATCGTGGTTTGAAGTTTATTTTTGATATTCTATATTTAAACTTTGTATAAAATATAAATCACAATTAGGATAATGATACAAAAATGTCTCTTAAAACAATACAATCCAATTAAAATTGCATGTTTATGTCTTTTTTTTTGTATTTAAATAAGATCAAGCTATTATTAGAGTCTGTAAGGTCTATAATTAATTAAATAATATATTTTTTATTTATTTATTTTATTGATTTATTTAGCTAATATAGCTTATTGTATTTACTCTAACAAAATAAAATTAAAACATACATATCAAATATAACATGAGCAGAAACTAATATAAAATTGCAGGAAGGTGTTTCTTTATTATATTGGAGAAACCCGCTATATTTTATTTTTGCGGTTTGGCTAGGAATATTATTATAAAATTTGACACCTTAGTACAATATTCCTTTATTATATAAGTAGCGTCTATTCAATTGAGTACTTCTTAAAGTGGTGGTGACAAACGGTTAGTGTTCTTTGTGGTCACTTTCAACTGCAAGTGTCACGATCGCATCCCTTGCTCCTTCCGTCGCAGAAAAAATATTATGAAATATTCTAACGTTTAAACCGCAGCCCTAACTTAATTATAATATTGTAATTTATATCTAATTAAATATATTTATAATTTTTTCTGAGCATAGAAAGCAATAAATATTACGTTTAAGCCTTAAAAAAAACAAATAGTTAAAAAGTATTTTATTAAGGGGAGGGATAAACATGTCGTTTGCCTAAGGCGGCAAAAAAATTCTCCAGCTTTATATTATATAAAATATATATCGAAGGAAATACACAAGAAAAGTAAATAGAAGCAACAAAGGGAATCTCCGAGAAACATAAATTACGGCTGAGTGTCGCGCCCACACCGCGGCTACACCCTTTTGCGTGCAAATAAAGTGATTTATATTTTCCATAACAATTATTAAATTGAGACGTGTATTCTCGAGTATCTTCTCCTTCTCTAATTGATGTCTCGTTTTGGTAACGAGTTTCCATCTACGTACTTTGGTGCTGATAACGATAATGAAAGCGAATTATTGGGGTATATTTATTTTATCTGCTCCAATTATGTTTGTATTATTTAATTTTCAGGTCGATCTCAGCGAAAAACCGTCGTTCTGGAAGGCGCTCAAACCTCCAGCCAAGGACAAGTGCGGAGAGCTCCTGACTTCCTTGTGTTACCATCCTAGCAACAGCATCTTGACTTTGACGCTGCTCAAGGCGAGGAATCTCAAGGCGAAGGATATCAATGGAAAATCTGGTAAGTACCATTTAAATTCATAGCTTAAGAACATGAATTTCTTAGCGTTTTATATACTTATTTTTTAATTAAACTAACTATTTATTTTTAATAAATGAAAATCTATAAATATATTACGTTATTTTTTACAACGTAATAAGTAAGCATTTCTTAAATTATTTGGGATACGTTTTCAAATGGTTAAACTTGTAAATGGAGCTAAACACTAATGCGATTGGCTCTTAATTTGCCGTATCTCCTATTTGTATTATAATTTTTATAAGCTGTTTTACTCGTATATATTTCCAATGAGAGTTTAATAGCTAATCTATTTAGACTCGATTTTGTATTGCCTTCTATTTCAGCATCAAAAATTAATAATTCGCCTTATTTGAATCTGAAAATTAATTTCAACTTTACCGTGCCTAACGGAAAATCAAAGAAAAAACACACCCCGTTCGGTGAGACAAGTTTTAATTAACTATTCGAACGAAGCTTATAACTCACTGCCGTTCGGACGTTATGAAAGTGAAGTAACTGAATTATTGCGAAAAACGTTCAAAGGGACACCAGCCGCGTTGGTGCCAGGAACTAAGCGAACTTCCATTAAGTTAATTAAACGGGCTGCGTTGTACAATACGCGCCTACATCCGCATTAATACGACGATATCAAAAGCAAACACGCAAAATGCGTATTTTCGGCCAATAAAACCGTTTTTATAGTTGAACGCGGCCCCAGAGCAGGAAACGGCACGGTCGTTCAGCGCACGATGGCTAACTGACCCTCGAAGGGTCATGTAGGATTCACGTATTTCATATTATAGCGTAGATAGAGTTTGGGACTCGCAACAAGGATACGAAACAAGTATATGTTGAATTTGCGTTGTTACGATACCCTGCACAAATTGCATTATTCGACAATATAAATATCATATCTTCTCTATACTTTTAAAATAACACTATCAAGATCAATGGTATAAGTTGATGACTCATACCTGAAATACCTGGATTCGAATCTCTTTGAATACTGCTTTTAAATCTCTGTAGGAGATCGATATTGGTTTTCTAATCTTGCAGATAAATATCGTGACAAATAACTGAAAAATTTTATTACTTTAAGATTTATTTATGTTACTGATTCAAAGACATTGATTTTAATCTGGTTTTTGTTGTGTTTACCTCGTTGTAATTATTGTTATTTTTAGGCGCTACAGCCTACCGGTAGTATAGACAAATAAAACATTCAAAACCGGTATTACTGGTAATGACATTATTATTTTTTTTTAAAAAGTTGAGGGTCCGGTATTCGCACACTTGTAAGCTTTGGTACCTCACGACAGTGAAGTATCGAATAATAATACCGAGTAATAGTTTTCGAAAATTCGTGCGGCAAATCTTACTGCTTTTGGAACAATGAATCTAGGACAACATCAACGTTGACAAAATATCGTTTTTGATCGATCGCTTGTGGATGTCTGATATATTATTCATTATGTTTTATTAGTTATGATTATCTAAAAAAAAAACTTATGAGAAAGGAGTGCGTAGAAAATTTGCTCAAAATTCGACATATTTTTTTTATAAAACATTGTTATATGATTGGTGATTGTGATATTTTTATGTTTGAGATGTGATTTCTTTATATTATATTATATTATTTTGATTAATTAAAACATTTAATATTAGCTAGTTGTCGGTACCTCACTGTCGTGAGGTACCGCAGCTCGTGAGTTTGTGTGTGTAGCGGACCCACAACTTTTGTGTTTTTAATTTAATTTTTGCTTCGTTCTGATTTTTTTAATTATACATATTTAAACTATGTCATAGCTGTTTTTAAAAAGTTGAACTATAAATGAAATAAAATATATTTATTTTATTGATATTCACCGGTTAGGTTAGTTCAGTTATAATTTAAGGCTCGTATTTTCCGGGTTAGACTTTTAATACAGTAGAATCTAGAATGTATATGAAGTAGTTAAGAAAAGCAGCCATCAAAATACGAAAATCTATTTATTGTCTCTATTATTGTCTAAATAAGTTTATTGTTAGTATTAAACTATGTGTATTTGCTTATTAGTGTTTTGCTATTTTTTGTGTTATTTATTTTGCTGTTATATGATGGAGTGGATATTTATGTACAACGTTTCTTTCATCTGCTTAAAAGACTTTCCAGACGTAATAAATAATGTCAAGTAACTGAATTTGATATAATTCAGTTCGTTTATTTTTATTTTTTTATCTATATTTTTCCATAATATTTACTGTTGAAATTTTTAAACCATATATTCGATTATTTCTGCCGTAAAAATTTAGGAAATTTTTACTTTAAAGACGTATTTAAAAATTGTAAAAAAAAATTACTATAATAGGAAGGGCAAATAATATTTTTGCCCTAAAGCACAAACTTCTTTAACCACGACACTGATAAAGATTATTATATATAATACGAATCATGCATTACACGTGTATATAATAATAATTTGATTAATGTGTTACACGTGTATGTAATGTGTTATGGTGACAACATCCAGAGTCTAATATAATACTGAGATAAACCTATAATTATTTTCGTGTCAACTATATACATTACATTAAACTCAAACCCGACAAAATAATATTCTCAAAATACTTGAAATTCTAAAATTGCACAAGCTGCAATTTTTAGCAATATTTAAAAATATTTAATAATTGCTTCGTTTCTAATTTATTATTAAATTATATAGAAATAGTGTTTTCCGAAGGTGAGCAATAAAAAATTTTGGCGTTGAAAAGTGAGCGATAAGTCTATTAATTTATGTCCTACACAATATTGTACCCCAAATTTAGAATGTTAATTCATCTAGTTTTCACATTTAAGATATCACCCTTTATGTAGATTATACCAGCAATACTTAATCAGTTCATTACCACTGTGTTTTATCAGTTCGGCGGAGTGACTTATTATTTTTTATCTCGATTTAATTAGACTACAAATATTCACAGTTTTAAGCTATTTAATTATCGAATATTAAACGATAACATGTTATTATATATTATATTCGTATTTTTTTAAAGGAACGAAAAACGTATTTTAAATAATTAAATCAAGTAATTAAAAGGTTAAGATATTATAAAGTAAACATCGTCTTTGTAAACATCAAATTTTTTTGTTTCGCTGATTTCAATCTAAAAGAAAAAAATCATGTAATTTTTAATTTGACAATCAACTCAATTTAACACTTAAATTAAGCAGTGTCAGTTAAAGACATTATTTAAAACATGCATGTATTAGTATCAGATTTGATGGAACCTAAGATGTAAATCTACATATTTTAGTTGTTAACAATGTCTTATACCTCTGATAATCCATTACAGTCTTGGTATCTAATTACTATCTACAAATTGCTTCTGAAAATGTACCCCTGTCTTTGCTGCGATATTAGTGGATTTGTACCATTCGTAACATCTGGTGTTAGGCTCTGGCCGATTTCGAAACGTTCCGAAAATGATAAAGGTTAATGGGATGTGCAAATGTGTACGTGTCTATGTATGTACCGTATTTGGACAGGCCTTTGTTGCTTTTAAGCTTCTCGGATGGCGTTGCTGAAAAAGCTACGAATGAGCGCTTTCAGCGCTCTGAAACGAAACGTATTAAATTCTTGTAAAGGTCGCTTCTATGGCGTATTTTGAATATCGGAATTTTAGAGCAAATTTGAATAAAATTAGATCGGAAGTAGCATTTTCTTTATCAGCACATTGATAGTAGCCAAAAGAGCAAAAATATTTCGATCGTATTGTATTCATTTATAGCTATTTATTTATTAGGAGCAGCGATTTTAATGTTATATATAATATTAGGTTAACCTGAAATTGATGTTGGTGCTATTCAAATTTAAGTTCTAAGAGTCAGTTGTGCTTTGGCCTTTGATGTTTTGATATACATCCAGACTCCAAAATTTTTATGAATTTATTTCTCAAAAATAGCAATTTCGCTAATAAAAATATTTGTAAAGTGGTAGGTGATTTATTAGATATCTATAAATAGCAATGATAATTTAAAAAAAATCTATAGCAAGGATAGTAAAGGTCAGCAATGATGTCCTGTCTGCAGAAATAGAAGCAAATCCTACTCAAATATATTTTATAGCACGTATTTTTACTGCGACTTTAAATTAATTTTCATATTACGATTCACATGCTTTAGAACTTTTTCTAAAAAAAATCATGTTACTAGAGTAGATTCAGAAGTGATATGAATTAGTTCTAAAACTTCATTTTTATATAAAAATTAGTAAAACAGATGATGCTTTTGATTGTGTGTGTCAAGCGTGAAATTTAAATTTCATCGATAGAAAATTCGTATTGCATGCAAGCTTTTTATTTACGTCACGTACGTAAAAAAAGCTACGAAGCTGCCTTTATGGTAATCGTTACGTGACTGCAACAAACACTATGCGCTTTTCCAATATCACGTACATTTTAACGTCTACAATAGCATCCATATCCTAAGGCCACATTTGCATGACATACTAGGTTGTAAAATAAAGTAAAATATAATAATAGCAGTACAATAATTCAAGCCCAGTCGAGCGATTCTCGTAAATTTTCATTAAAAGTAGACAACGAGCGTTGCAAGGCGATAAATATAATATGTTACGGTAGCTTTATTTTTTTTTAAAGTATACGAGAAATATTTTTATTATTATATAACGTGTCAATGGTATTTAATTTGATTTAATATAATGTCTTTTTTATATGATTATATTGCGCAACAATTGAATTTACAGTTAGTATGTTTAAGTTAATATATTTTAAGTTAGAACCTATTTCCATTTCCAAATGATGTAGATGTCTCCATGGGGTTGAATTTTAACGTGAAGAGAGAAGCGGTGGCTTCTGTGATCTGCTCTGTCTGTAATTGGTCTACATTTTCTTGGTCTAAATCAGTGTTTTTTAATGAATTTTCGAAAACAATGTTAAAGAATTTTCACTTTTCGAAAAATTTGCTGATTTTTTGTGTTTTTCCTAAAAAAAAAATCTTACAAATATTTCAATATTTTAATACCGCTGAATTTTTAATGCCACTGCATACTATGGCTCCGTTCCAGATGTTTGAAATAATGCATGCTTTCTTGGAAGCTTTTAATAGAGGTTGGAAGTATTTAAATGGCAAAAAATATTCACTACTTTCTCAACTTATCTTTGCTTTAGTAAACCAAAAACTACATTAAAATTCAGATAAAAAAACTTCTTAACGTGGGAATCGTCAGATTGCAAAAATGTATGGAGGTTTTCAGTGAAGTTACATCGTAAAATTTGTAAATCTTGTATATTTATTAATAACAAGTTATAATATCTTTATATTGCTTAAACTATTAAAAATATAAATTAGCAACAGATTCTCCATAATTTTAGTATAAATACAGGAGCCCAAACATCTTTGCAGCTCGACACTCAAAATATCATTCGCGTTCATTATAATAAATCATCATCTTAATAAAGTTTTCTTTAGCAATCATTCAGTCACATACAATATATTAAATATATTTTTTTTATTTATTAAAATTTCTTAAAAATTCTCGATAAAATCAGGAAGTAAAACCATAAAAAACAGAATGCTAAATTTTTCAAGCTAGAAGTTATTTTTGGGTATTGTATATCAGTCTTTCATACACATGACTCCTTCAGAGGAAGACTAAGGGTTCGCCCACATTTACTGGTCTATATGTTAACAATGCGTTTATTTTACCAAATGACACTGGCTGTGTCACTTGGTAAAATTTAATAATTTCAATTTAATTTCTCTTGAAATTGATGACCGATTTATGGTTTTGTGATCTGATCTGTGATTTACGGATTGCATGTGTGTGTTGTCATACGCGTTAAGCCCATGTTTTTTTTATTATAGGTGCTTTAAAAGTTTTCTCGGCTGGTATGACATTTAGATATACCGACCTGCTGATGTTTTTGACCTTATAACGTAGTATTTAGATTTCCAAACTCAGCGCATACATTTGCCTTTATGAATTCCAAGATAGGATGCATTTATTAATTCCAGGATGGTTTATTTAATAAATTGAAGGTCGTTTTTATAACATATTTATTTGAATTGAATTGTATTTCTTTTAACTTTTTTCCAACGTGACTCATTGGGAAAACCTGTTAAATCATGATGGTATGATTTGTAAATAAAAAATGTCGCAAATAAATTGAATAATTATAGACAATTCACTCCTGTTTTCTATTAATTTTGACAAGTAGTATGTGTTTTTTTAGTTAGATCATCATAATACAATTATAATAGCATTTAAATAAGTATGATACGGTAGATCGTAGCGTCTTTAAATATTTTCTGGAATTTAGGTGAAGCGAAGTATAGTCCGTCCAAGATATGAACGCTCATTGCTACAGTATTGGTGAGAGAATATAATAGGGTGACACGTGAAATTCAACGTTTTATTAATTTTTTCTATTTTAACTTAATTTGTTGAAGATAATGAAAAATATCACTTTCTTACTTATTTTATTTATTTATATACAAATTTAACTCAAAAATATAATAGCAGTTTTGGAATCACTCTTCAGGTTGAATATCTGTTTAATATAATATTTAAAAAAAACTAGTAGAATATTTACACAACATGACAATAATTTAAAATAAAAATATAACATATTATAATTTTTAATTCAATTTCCAACGTATGGTCACCCTACCCTTAAAACAGCCCTGATTTAGTACTGGTAACATTCTCCTATCGGTGTAAACAAATTCGCAGAAAACTGTATATGTATGCATGCATGCGTACACGCACCCTTGTTTCCAACACAACGATGATGAGCGTTAACATCTTGGACGGACTATACTCTTTATTATTAGAATGCATTTAAATAAAAGTTTCATGATATCTGTATAAGATAAGTACGAGTCATATTTGTATTTGTAATTTAGTGCATTTTAGGAACTTTCAGATACAATTCAATGCATTATTGACGTAACGTCTTACTAAATGAAGCATATTTTTAAAGAGCGGTGACGACAATCTGTCAAAGCTTGGCGACTTTTAGCTGCAAACTGTCTCTAGAGAGTCGCGAACACGTCCTTTATTCTTGATTTTATAGCTCCTTAACGAGCTTGCCAAACACAAGGATGTTTTTGGCGATATCCATGAGGATCTGAAAAAATATATGGGATGCTGCTCATTTATTATTTATTTTTAAAAATGTTTTACTGCTGTATTTATTATTGTTTAATATGATCGGCATTATGGCGCATTGGGGAAACCTATCCAGTCATGATGCTCATGTTTAAAATTAAAAATCAAATTAAAATTGAATTACTGTTTTTCCGCAGGAATGACTAAAAAGAGACGCAAAGGGAAATCTAGCATTCAGTTTTAAAGGCGCAATAATAATTGTAAAATGCTCCTTTATTACACACGTGACCGAAAAGAGTCATTTGCGAAATTCTCGCGTCACACAATAGCATTATAAAGCTTGCGGCCCGAGGCTTAAAGCGAACAGCAAACGTTTCGTCGTAAACTTCTCGTTTGCGAAGCTTATATTTGTTATTTCCCGTCGCTGGTTCGTTTGCGAATATAACCGAATTATATATGTTGCGAAATCATAAATCTCATTTTGGACCAATTTGGCGTCAATTTACTGCGCACAAATCGGACAAAGTCAAAGAGACCGAATAATTGCTACAGAACGAATGATATACGCATGTATTTATTAAAATTTAAATATAATACATAATAATTATGGAACCACTGATATAGACGCACTAATTCTAACGATAAATACAAAAATAATCTAATAAATTCCGGCATTGCCGAATCTAAGCGTATATGCGAAGGGGTAACCGAAGGTAGCAATAATTTCCGAAGCCTTATTTCCTTTTCATCCCTTAATTTATATTCCAGCGGATATGTGGCCTTGTTTATGTATTGATCAGAACCCAATTTTGGATGAACGTAAACATAAATATTCATGCGAAAATATATAGCTAATTTGTAAATATTTATATTTCAGATCCGTATGTGAAAGTTTGGCTGCAGTTTGGAGATAAACGCATTGAAAAACGCAAGACTCCGATCTTCAAGTGCACACTGAACCCGATCTTCAACGAGACGTTTAGCTTTAACGTACCATGGGAGAAGATCAGAGAATGCTCGTTAGACGTAATGGTCATGGACTTTGATAACATCGGACGAAATGAGCTGATAGGAAGAATTTTACTTGCAGGTATGTTGTTCTTACATCACAATATCTACAGTTATTGTAAAAAAATCTTTTAAGATCTTGTGACTTTAAATTATTTCTCTATCTCTTAAAAATAAAACAAACCTAACTTCAATGCTAATAATAAAACTTGAGTCTATTAAAAACAAATATCACCTTACTTAAGCTATTGTACGTATAATAGTTATTATTGCAGATTTATTTTTTAAATATAATATAAAAGTAAAGTGAGTTATATTTTACAAGTATACTTTAATGCATGCACTACACTCTCTGAAAGTCTGGAAGGACGGAGAATATAGTGGGTTACTTCGGTCGAGTTCGGTCTAAAATCTCTCGGAAGTTGTCTGAGGTTACCGAGAACGGGAGGTTAAGTGGGGGTAACTCTGTCGACTTGGCCAGCTTCGAGCGCTTCCGAACATTGTCGGCATTATTTTCCGAGTCAAAGGAACCAAAGTCGAAGCTGCTCTTTCGAGTGCGAGCGGTGAGATACTTCTCCTTTCGCTCTCTCGCGTGTTAAGTGACGAGAGTGAGAGAGATAATGATATGGTGTTTCGCAAACTGAAATAGAACGAGTAACTCGGTCCAATTTCAGTATGCGCGTATGCGTCCTATGGTTAACACGCATGTCGAGCGCTGCATCGTAGTCACGTGGTCAAGTTATAATACCACATGTTAATCGGGGACTTCAACAGACTCTTACTGACATCTTTGAATATTTTAGGGCACCAAAAGGGAATAATTATATTTTTGATAATATATTCTTCTAACAGATATCGTTATTATATTTTTTTCATATAAAATTAAATAATTAAAAAATAATTAGTGGTAGTAAATTTTGTTAAAAAAAATCGTTTCGAATATCCTTATGTATTTTCCTAGATCGGCTTATATAAATGTCACACCATAATGAATTCTTATTTAGAATCGATGGCGACAAATTCTAGGATAGTCACAGATGTGGTGTTCGTATTCTGAAGTATAATTTTTATGCCTTATGGCATTTTGCAAAAGCCGACAAAGTTTTCACTGATATTGTATTGGTGAGTGCTAACACAAACTTTTATAATTATCAGTAGCGAAATTTTATTAATATGAATATTTAAAAATTGCGATTATTTGGCACATTTTTCGATCGCGCGCAAATATGCCAGCTGTACGTGACAGCAGCCGCCGTGCGAACGTCATTCAAGCCCGCCGTCCGGACGGTATATGAAATTTCTAACTTCCAAAGAGTGTAGTGCAAGCATAACAATATAAACATATCTTACTAATATGTAAAATAGTTTTAAAAAAATTGTGGTTTAATTTTAACTTGTTTTTATTCATTTTTACATCATTTTGACTTTAGACTTTAAAGGGTTACCATTGTGAAAGTTGTGTGAGAATATTAAATTTTGTATTGCCAATTTTTTAAGTTATCTTTAATCGTTGCTATATTTTTTTCAGTCATTAAATACTAAAACTTTGAAATCGTGTCTATGTACAATTATTGTGCGAAATTATATTTTTTTTTTTGCCACATGTAAAGTGTTTCCAGATGTTTTTAAGTTATGGCAAGCTTAGTTAAAATTAAAAAAAATATTCAAAATCTACCCTAAAAAAATATCACAACCCAAAAATTAGTTTCACCTAACGTTTACATTCATAAAACTATATTTATATATTTAAATTATATTATTTTTAAGCACTATATATAAGACTTATAAATTATAATACACACTTGCATTTATATTAAATGGAGACTGTACTATTTATTTATTTATCTTTTTCTCACGTAATTCTTAACCAAAATATATTTCGTTACAAATTAATCAGATTTTAATCGTGTAGCTTTATTTATTTTTTCATATAAGACTGGATCTAAAATTCTTACTAGAGATATTTTGAAAAAAATCAATCATTATTTTTGACTCGTTTTTTTATGCATTTCAGGAAAGAACGGTTCTGGTGCTTCAGAGACAAAACACTGGCAAGACATGATAACCAAACCGAGGCAAACAATCGTGCAATGGCATCGGTTAAAACCGGAGTAAGACTGCATGACTCGACATCATCGCTTGAACTCATCGTATAACCAACCTTCTGCTCGGGCTGCAGCATCGCTACCAACCCAAAACTGATCTCAGGAGTCACGTTCTCTATAATATAAATATCATATGATAAACTCAATTATACGAGCTGTGGTAAATTATGTAAAGACACACCTTTACATAAGACTAGGATACTAGTGCATCAGAAAAATAATAAAAAAAAATATATTCCAAGTCAATGTATCATCTATTTGATTTTCGCTTGTTAACTAACTACTCTCTGTATATGTATGTATATGTATATAAGTATCTATACATACACATTAAAAACATGTATGATTTTAGCTTAATGTTAGTGTTAAACAAAATCTGGCTGTTATAAATGAAAAATGAGTTTTAATTATTGTATTAATATTAAACTGTATATTTACCACATCTCAACGCCAGGAGCAGGGATCCTGTTGAAAAAATAATAGTTATCGTATAAGCTCTCGCTATTTATCATTGTATACACATAGATACTTAACTGTGGATTATATTTTTTTAGTATTTTATAAGCTTTCTGTGTCAGCATCTACGATGTTAAATCATTAATTGTTGATTAATCTCTCATCTAAGTGTCTGTCGATTCATCATGGATTTTAAATCTATATATTATAAAATATATATGTAGCAACATCAAAATGCTCAGATATATATAAAAATATATATATTTGAATAAGGTAGTGTAGAAAGGCAATATATATTAAATTAACCCTTGTAAGCCAAAGATTTTAGGTTTTAAAACCCATCTTCTGCAGCTTGTCTAGTTAGCGTGATTATTTTAATTCAATATCTGAAATGCTTATGATTATATATGGTGAAAAAAATCAATATAATCTTCTTAATCGGTGTGTATGTATGTTTATGGTATATATTTAAAAAAATACAGTATAAATTCATCTTCATGGTAAATTTGAGTTTTTAAACTATATAAATCGGTCGCTGTTTCTATTTTAAACGCTTGTATATTTTATATAGTAAAAGTCTATTTATATTTTTTATCAAAAAAAAAAAACAGATTTATTTTCAATGCTTTTTAAATTAAAAAAACATATATTTACTGAATTGAAGACTTATATATCAGACAAATTATTATATATTATATTTGTGGATATGTTTTTTATTTACAATGAAAAAAAATGTTATTTCATATTCATCACGAGTTTAAAAATTGAAATAAATAAATAAAAAACACTTGGTATTCTAAGAACAAAAAATGTTTAGTGAATAACTGTTGATTAATTGTAGCGCTTAAGTGAAAATTATTTATATATATATATAAATAAATATATTTATGATATATTATAGGTTTGGTATATATATATATTATATTCGTACATTCATTAATTTGTATACATGTACATGTTCATATGTAATCATGACTTTTATCAAAAATGAAAATGAGTGGCTTTTTCGTAATAAAAACACATTAGTATTATGTAAAGCGTAAGATTTGTACAAAATTAATGTAAAATTTTAATAAATTGGCGTCGCATTGAATGAGCGAACATCTTGTGAAATATTGGATTATGAAGTTAAGATTTTTTCTTACGATTAGGTCAAATATTTATTCTGAAACATTTTTTAGAAAATACTTCTATACAATACTATATACATATCCGAAATAAATTAAAATTTTAATCAAAACCAAACTTTTTATCTATATATTTATTTGGAAATTTTAAGAATTGGATTCAATGCGTATAGAGAAAGTCTGAAATGCGTAAGAAGCAGATTTATTATTGCTGTTTTAAACCTCTTTTTTTTTAAATCATCATCCTCATGCTGTTTATTTGTTATTTTAATTTTATATTATCATACGTATATGTATTGGCTATATATGATTCCATGCAATTGTTCGAACAATGTAAGAAATATTTTTTTTAAAGGCGAAAAGATGTATTTTTACATGACGGGGAAAAAAATATTTAACGCAAAATTATTTTAAAAATGGTGATCGATGAATTAGATGTTAATGAACTAGAGGTTAGCATATTAGCGCATAAACTTATCGTTGTAATAACATATGTATTTACTGTAGTGCCTGCAATTTTGTGTGTCACAAGTTGCGTGATGTTTGATTTTGACATTTTTTTTTATAACCAAAATTAATTTATGCGCTATTTCTCGATGTTTAAACCGTGAGAATGATTGCAGATTGGAAAATCATATGCCAAATATTTACGGTGTGTAAAAAGCTGTTGAAAACAATAAACAATTATGACAATCCATTTTAACTGAGTGACTGAACCGCTGACGAGCGCGATCTTATAATAAATCATTGTTAAAATGGACGACAATCAAAAAATAACCGAGTTTAAAAATACACAATTTTGGGTGCGACAATGTGATTAGAATTATGAAAAAGAATGCTCATAATATGTATATGTAATTCAGAGTCGTATCAAAAGGATTATAAAAACGCCTAAGGCGCAAAATTCCTTCAGACAACTCTGAATAATAAAAGAAAATTTAGATCGGTGCACATGAAATGTCGGAATCCTCAACTATATATATATATAAAAAAAATATTTTGAAAGATAATTTTCTTTTTGTGTTTCTTAATAATAACATATATTATATTAACAATATATATACAAAATAAATTATTATTTAACATTAAACGATACAGTGT
Organism: Plectrocnemia conspersa; assembly: GCF_051122295.1. Taxonomy (NCBI): domain Eukaryota; kingdom Metazoa; phylum Arthropoda; class Insecta; order Trichoptera; family Polycentropodidae; genus Plectrocnemia; species Plectrocnemia conspersa. Next base: position 3,781,693 of record NW_028277175.1, read on the forward strand.
TGCTACAAAACCGACATTTTATACGCACCAAACTATAAGTAATATGTAAATAATGTTGGTTAAAAAATACAACTTTTAAACTAATCGCACATCACTTATGATCTTTGTGGTCAATTAAGATGATGAACCAATGTTATACGTGTTGTTTTCATCTACTTAAACTATTTGTTAAATTGTCATAAAAGCAAAAGTAACACATTCAATTACCCAATGAGTTCACGTATGTTTTATATTATTATTACTGTGGCCAAATATTAACCGTAGATGGACAAATAAAATCGTAGTTGAAAAGTTAGTTACGATTATTATTATTATATTAAAAATATGTGTGTAATACGAATTCAATAGATAAACAATGGTTTAACGCATCTGTTTAGAACATAACAAGAGCTTATTACAAACAAATGGTATATAAAGTTATATATGTATATTATTAAAGGCATGTTTATTTTATTGTGTTTGTGAATCGACGATTTTTAAGGTTTAAATTAAAAATTGTCGAAGATGATGATTCATTTTAATTAAAATCACATGGAGAGCGTTTTTAATAAATAAAAAAAGTAAATGACAAAGTACCTTCATCATAGGAGTTATATTTGTTACTAGAATATTATGAAATATATATATATCATAGAATACATTTATATTAGAAGAGTTTTATAAACAAAAAAAAAACAAATTTTTGCTAATCGGATACATATATATGTATGTGTGTATATGTATATATATTTTGTTATAAAATTCGAGAAGCTTCTTATTATTATATACACATTAATATATCACATTTTTATCATTTAAGTAAAATATTATATGTTATTGAACATTTGTATTATTATATTAAAATAATGTTTGTTGTGATGCACAATTTTAATTTATTTGTGGTTAAGTTTAACTGTCGTCTGATTGATTTGTGATAACTTATTTTTGCATTAAAAATGTGCTATGTATAAAAACATAGAAAACTGTGTAAATAAGTGTTATACTAGATTACATATATAGTTCTAGTCGATCATCAAAAATGTAACAAGAGTCATTAGATATCAGGATGCTCATTATAACATACATTATAAAGGGCTGCCAAAATTATATATTAAATTTGTGTACCGATTTTGATTCACTAAAATATGGTAGCCCTATATATTACTAGAGGGATTTACAAAAAATATACATCTTAAATTATGGTTATCTAATGGCATCTTGAAAGCTAAATACAAATGATATTTATATAACTAGTGCATAGAACATATATCTAGACACTATATATTTCATTTAATCTAGAACTTTTCAAATGTTCTTAGATAACCAGTATTAGAGTTTGTATATATTATTTTGAAACCCTCTGGGTATACATATATATTTGATTGTAGCCAATATTCATATTAGCATGGTATAAAAAACATTGAATAATAAATTAATACTTACTTATTATACATTGTATTAATTATTGTGGAGTTATATTTCCAAATAAAAAATGTATTTCAGTTAAAATAGTTTGTTTTATTTTCATATTTTTTGTGGCGACATCTGTTAAAATAAAATTATAAATATAGTATATATTTGAACTAAAACAATATTTTTAAATAAATTACTTTTTAATACCGCCAGAAGATGTCAGTAGAAAACCACTAAATAAATTATCAAAAAATATTATTTATAGTATTGCTATGAGAATAAATAAAAACATTAAAAGAAATATTGCTATTTTAATGATGTATGGGTTTTTACAATGAACCTTTAGAAAGCTACAATTGTTTAACTATATTTGGCAACACCCAATAATTTGTTACTATAACCATGCAGACTTTAAAAAGTCATTATCATTAATTGGCACAACATACAAACTCTTCGCATTCCCAAAAAAAATACGTTGTTATTGTTGTATATATACTTTGTAATTATCGAACGGTCGCCCACAAATGGCAACTCAAAAAAAACTTTTTTGAATTTTTTATTTTTAAAGATTATTTTTTTGACAAAAAATATAAAATTTAAATAAATATATAATATTTTCTGTGGCGTTAGGGTACAGTGCAAATAGCCACCAGATAGAGTGCCAAGCGATACGACGCATATCGCGTACTCGCTCAGTCTCTTAACGACTGCCGGACAATCAACACGTGTGCCGTGGCTGAAGGATGACTTACGACTTGCGATTTCCAATATAGATTGGAACATAAAAAATCACGAGTTTTTGCATATTAATAAAGTATTTTAAATTAAATATTCATATTATTAAAAATTCGTATAATTAATTCATATATAATCATATAATTAAAGTTTTTCATAACTATTTTTAATTAAAAAATATTTATACTCACATGCATAAATAAAACTATTGTCTCATAAAATTATGTATTTTATTTAGTCCTTCATAAAGCTAAAATCATACGCGCAAATTTTTATTTCAGCTACGTTAACGATTAAAAAACGTCTATTCATAGTCAAATATTAAAATAGTTGCTCACCACAGCTTAACAATAACGCGATTGCCTCTAAATTTCTTTTCACCCCATCAGTCAGCTTTATTGGAAAAAAAAACAGTATAAATAATGTGATACTTATTAAAGAACAAATCACTTACGAAGTCATTCAGTGAACACAGACTCATTAACTTGATAACGAGGAACCAGAGACCAGAGACTCGATTCTTACATTTGCGAGGCTTTTCAACTCTTCTTTATTTACACTATCACTCTCTTTAATTTGTATTAAATTAATAAACTGTAATTAAACAGCTCTTCCGACGTCTAACTGCTCGCAAACTCCAAAAATATCATAGCAGCATTGCGACAGGGACAACAGCCATGTTAAAATGATATGGCATTTACATAATCTTAAGAAGCAATTAAGCTACAGGAAAATAGAAACAACACCTGAAAATGAATTAATTACTGTGAGTGTTTTTTAATCATATTTAGTATTTTCTACTTTATGTATAAATAATTATTATTGTTTTTCTTTATTTTAAAGGTAAGTGAAATTATTATTACTACTTTAAATTTAAAAAAAAGTATTACCTACTGTGTCCATTTCAACAGTAACATGATTTTAAAAATATATTATGTTTTGATTTATTACCATTATTTTTTTATTTAAACTTATACCTAAAAATAAAAGGAGACATTATAAAATATATAAATACTGTTTTTATTCAATAATTGATAATTGACAATACATATCATTTCACAAAAAAAAATAAAAAAAATAATCTAAATAGATAAGTGATAGATCTGTGATAGCAACTCGCTGTTTTTTTTTTCTTGTTACATCAAAACCAATCAAACTGAGTTTTTTCTTCGCGTCATTAATATAATTTACTTCTTAAATAATTACTGTTAAATTTGTTTATAAAGCTGTGTTTCAATCACTGTTTTTTTTTCATATATACAATCGCTAGAACTCGACGACTCTTAAGATGTGAATGGAATCAATCAATAATCTAGCCTATTTTTTAAAAAATAATTTATTTAAATTAGGCTTTTGGCTTTTCAGCTGGTTTTTCTGTTTCTGTCGCTGGTGGAGCCGTTGGGATCTCAGGATATTCCAACTTAGCTCCATCTTCGCAAGTGAAGATTGGGCAACATCCTGGGAATGGAGCGGTTTTGTTGGTACTCTCTGAAAATTAGAAAAAAAAATATTTTAAATAATGTCAATTTGAAAGTCATTATATATAATGGTTTTTTTAGTACCTGTGTCAAGTTTGCACTTTGGATTGGCAAGTGGGAGTGGTCCGCAGTCTTCAACCAATTCCAAAAGTCTTGGTGGTTGATCTTCTGATACCACACAAGTGGAACGTCCGCAGAACGGAGCCAATTCCCAAGTACGGCCAGGTTCTACGGTGGCGCATCTGGTGGAAGCGAAACACATTCCGGGGAAATCTGAAAGTGGATATATAAAAAATAAATATAGGTAGGTAGGTATACATTTATAAAGTCGCAAGTCCATAAATATACTCGTATGTATGAAAAGTGAAACCTCGTGTTTAAATGATGCAACTTTTCCTTTCACCGCCATTTATGTAATGGTGATTTATTTATTAAGGACAGTCGTTTTCATATTTTAAAACGTAACCCATAAGATTGTATTAAATAAAAATATTTAATGATTAAAAAAGAATAAAGTAATTTTAATTACTTTTATATAATATTATTTTTACATTAAAATAATTAATTAATAATGAATAATATTACAATATATATAAAAATCTGAATTTAATATGTATTAAAAAAAACAATCTTGACATTTGGACATGATTTAAATTTATAAATATATATGTAAAATATATATATTTGATTATGTAAATCTTAAAATAAGATGATTAAAATTATAAAATTATGCAAACAACATAAGTTTGTCCGTTAAGTAAATTTAAATATGTTTGCTTAAATTATGATATATGTATAAATTATTCTAAAAAATATTTTTTAATGATTTAGCTTAGATTTACTTGTGTGTCATTAATATCTATGTTTAAAATCTATTAAATTTTTTTTTTAAATCTGAACATGTTTAAAACATTTTTGCAACATTTTTATGTAAATAAAACTAGAGTACGAGCAAATTCGCGATGTGAAATCAAATAGAAATCAAACGTATGCTAATTCACATTCGCTTTCAGAAAAAAATGCACGATCGATTATAAAATATTATCATCATCGATACATTCTATAAGTCGTACTATATTACATAAACTCAAAGAAGAAGTTGCTGTGGTGAAAAAAAACAAGACTTTTGAGCAAATATGCGCGTGTGTGTGCATTTTTTATATGTTTGCGAAACTCATTAGCGAAACGCCTTTCGTGTTGTGTCTATAATTTCCTTGAAGCTCAACCAACGGCACGCGAGCTTAAAATCGCTTAGAAAATTACTAATAAGTTTGTTGTTGTTCTAATGAGTTGAATAAAAAATATAATCACTCTTTGATACTACTATATAATTTATTTATAATAAAAAAATTGTTGATAGTGTTTAAAAAATGTACAACATTAACATTTTCATAAAAATTATATGAGATGAGTTTTATATAAATTTAAATGTACTACATAATATTATGTAGTATTTTAAATATTTTTATCCAAATTGAATGATAAGCTTAAAATTATTGTGTTATAAATTTGATCAATATTGAACATTCTTAAATCCAAATGGATGATATATTTAAGATTTTTTGAGTAATAAATATTGCTTAACTTAAAATATAACTATTATTGACATAAAACAACTTAAATTAAAAATATTTAGTACCTTTAAAAATATATAAGAAAAAAAGGATTTGATTATTTTTTCTTTTAATAACAAAATATGTATTGAATTTCTTTTTGTTACCTAATTTTGTTGTATATTTTTTTCAGTAGAAAAATATCTTTAATTGGGTAGCCTTTGACATGTTTATATTTTTAACTTGATCTCATTTGACTCATTTTAAACTAGCTCAGACTGCACTTTAATATAAATTTGGATGTTATGAAAATATTTTTTATTTAATCTTGAATATTATGCATGTAAAAAGTGGCCGATAAAATTAATTAAAAAAAATTGTTCATGCCTTTTATATTTTATCTTAATCCATAGCTTAGCTTTAAGAGTAAATTTAATTTAATTACAGTTTAATTACAATAAATATATCATTTTTTATTAATATATTTTTGTAACACAGTTTATGATCGCTGACTCACAACTAAATGTTCCCTGTTGTAACGGGCTACCAAACCGGTTAGATCAGTGCCTCTTACTTAAGCCCAATCTAGCCTTAAACAACTGGCTCCATTTAAGCCACATTGTGAGCAAGTTTTCAGTCGGTATGCACAAGCACAAGCAAACAATGCCACAAGGCAAGCAAAATAAGCAAGATCGACTGAAAAAATAGGCCTCTGAAACTCACTTTCAAATAGCCTTCACTTCTATACGATACACTCGTTAAAATTATGTCTATCTATAATATGTATATCAGTATGAGTAGTGATTTCCACAGTTTAGAAAACGGGCGGAAATCGACCTGACGAACCGTTACAAAATGGTTTCCTTTCACGTAGTAAAAATGTATGTATGTAAATGAACATAGAGGTTTTTAAAAGCTGACAAGAAAAAAACGTTTATGGTCTATAATCATATGTCCCACTTCCTGATTTGAAATGCAGTGTTGTTTGTGGTTGACATAATTACTAATTATTATGGTAAGAAACAATTTAAATAAGATGCATTTCTTATCAAGCAATAAAACATAAATGCTGATTTAATTTTTTTTGTTAGAATGGTTATGAAAAAAAATAATCAGTGCATTTATATGCAAAATAGTTTTTTGTGCAACAAAAAACCATTTAAGTAGTTTGATGTAGAAATTATTAAAAGTTTAAATTAAAAACTAAACAAAAAATATTTTTAAATGACTTTCACTAGTATTTTTATTAATTAATAATAGCAGACAACTTCATTTATAATAGCAGACAACTTAAAATATATTTTAAGTTGTCTACTATTATAAATTAAGAATCCATTTCATGTATTTAATATGCATATAAAATTTGAGTGGCGCATTTAAAAGTAGCCTTTACATAATTGTGAATATTATTAGTATTAGTACTTCACAGCAAAAAATTATATATATACTACATAAATATAACTAGCATTATAACTATTTGTAAATTAAATAATCAGGTACTTTAATAAAAAAATTAAAAGTCATATTTAAAAGTAACTTTTTATTAATTTAATTAATCAATATGAAGTATTAAATATTAAAATAAATTTTTGGTGGCGCAATTAAATGTAGCCTTTAAGATAAAAGTATGAATTTAATTATTTGCGCGAGTATTTAATAACAGTAAATAAGTTGAACCAAAAATAATTATTAATCGATTATTTATAATATAGAAAAATTAAAGGGCGTTTCTAAAAGTATCCCTAAATTTTAAAAAATTGTGCAAAGCTGCAAAAAATAATTAATTTCAAACACAATTTAAAATCTACATATCTTAAACGACATTTACATTAATCTTAACATATATTACTATTTATGTGGTGCATTTAAATGTAGCCTTTACATAGATTTGTGTATTTTTTTAGTAATATTTCATTACAAAAAAATGCCCAAATATGACGCAAAATAAATAAAAATCGATTATTTTTAATTAGATAAATAGAAAAAATCAAATGGCGCATTTTAAAGTAGCCCCTAATGTCGATTTTATTTATTATATTATATTATAAAAGTGTTGTGCCCTAAATTGAATTTACGTTACATACCAGTTTAAAATCTAAATATTTAAAACGACAATATATTTTGTATATAGGTTCTCTTTTTGAAAATAAAATATTATTGTGTGTATTTAGGATAACATTAAAATTTAGGCGGCGCATTTAAAAGTAGCCTTTACAGTAGTATACATATTTTTGTAGCAGTATTTCAATAAAAAAAATAAAAAAATGTGCATAAAAAAAACTTGAACCAAAAAATTTAAAATCGATTTTTTATATATTTTTTTTTTTAATTAATTGACTTCACACACGATTTAAAATTTTAAATTTTATTCAAATATGTTAACAATTGTCTGCTTTTGATACTAAATAATATATTTGTTTGTGTAAAAGATACATATAGTTGGCGCATTTAAAAGTAGCCTTTACATTGCAGTGTTTTGTTGCAAATTTGGGTACAGATACATATAAAAATAACTTTTTTTGATGTATTTTAAAGTGGACCTTAATAGAACAAGTTGTCTGTTTTTTATGCTATAGATTCTACAGAATGAAGATTCATATTAAAAAAAAAGGTGGCGCACTTAAAAGTAGCCTTTACATTCGTGTGAATATTTCTGTTAACAAAAATTGTGAATAATATAAAAATACATGCGCCTAAAAATATATAATATTTAAAAAAATCGATTATTTTAATACTACAAACTTAACATTGCATTTTAAAATAGCTTTACAAAAAAATCTTATATAATAAATCGTTTATTGCAGTATCAAATATATTTTAAGAAATAAGCTTTTTTAGAGAAAAAAAAAACATTTTTTATAAGAAAATTAAATCGTATGGCGTATTTTATTACTTTTAGATGAAAATAAACAGTGGCAAAATACTTTTTATATTTTTTAAAAACGTAATATTTTTAGCAATAGTAGCACATTTAAAAGTAGCCTATCCTTTTTTCATATGAAAATCATATTGTATTTAAAAATCGCCTGAATAGTTTTTTTAAATTAATAAAATAATTAGTAGTGGCATAAATAAATTTCACATTACACAGAATATTTTTTTTTTTTAACATAAAAACAAGTATTTTTTAATAAAAATATTTGTTTTTATGTTTTAAAGTAGTTTTATCGATACTTTTTAATATAAAAAAAATTAATTTAATTTATTTATTTTTCTTAGAAAAAATACGTAAATACAATTATAAATATTTTTTTATACATATATTTTTTAATTGACATCATAGAAATTTATACACGTATTTTTAATTAATTGTATATGGTGCATTGAAAAGTAGTCTTAGTTAAAAAAAAATAGCACTACCATTTAATGTATTGCTTCATGTTTAATATTTCTTGAATATCATTCTATATTTAATATTTTGATTAGAAGAACCAAATTTTTTTTTATATTTTATTTATGTAATTTTGAGTTGTGGATCATAATTTTATTTTTTGTAAAATAGAGAGTTCTAATTGATACAATAAAAAAACAAAAATATAAAAATTTCACCTCTGAGAACATCAGCCGGGATGACCCTCTGGTAAGTCTTGATGGTCTTCACCTCTTCTTCAACCTCCTTCTTTTTCTCATCTTCAGCCCTGGCCAAGGCGAAGACGGCGAACAGCATGAACAGGAACGTCGCGAAGAATTTCATTTTGGATTTTTGTTTTTAAAAGGGACGAAACACCGAGTGTTGAATGGATGTGTATGAATGAGTATCGATCGGAATCTAGCGATGTTCCGACCGGTCACCGGATCGAGCCGCGAGTTGTTGTTGACGATATACTGAATTCGAACGACCCATTTATGGGTCTTTTATAGAGAGGCGTTGAGACGGATAGGGGGGATTTGAGAACCACTAGCTCGTGACCGGTGCCCATGTGCGACGGCCCGATTAAATAATAATAATAATAATTGAACGCAAGTTGAGCACCTCTGGCTGTGGCTTTTGTTCTTTCTTCTACTTGTGTTTCGAAGAAACAATAAGCTTTATTGTTGTGAAAAATAATTGTGTACGTTATTAAGATAGTGAAGTACAATAGGAAGGTATAAAAGTAGCTCAGGCTACTTTTAAGTGCGCCTGTATATCTTAAAAAATGACAAGAATTTGGATTGACCTTTATTAATTTGAAAATAAACTAAAAGCGTTAACTCAATACATGATTTAAAATAACTGAAAGTATCATAGCATGATCATTAATTATCAATTGAAAGGTAGTGAGTAAAAATCCACATTATTATTACTATTAATATAACTGTTTTAGTTAATACGAAATAAATATATATAAATTTATATATACTTGGTATGAAACTATTTTTTTTCGAAAAAAAAAATTAATAATATTAAGCTTCCAGTAAGACTTAAATTTAAATTAAAATGCGCTATGTGTTTTTAATTAATTTTTTTTTTCAAATGTTTTAAAATATACATTTATATTCAAAATTCATGAACAATGTAAACTATTTCTGGCGCCACTCATTATTTTACTATTATATTTTTATAATATACTTTTGGGGCTACATTTATATGTACCATACATATTTTTTTTAAAATAATGATATTTTATATTTAAAAAATTTCATTTTAAAATATGTTTCTAACAATTGTTAAAGTTATTTTATGGTAAAAATACTTTTGGAACTATTTTTAAACAAGTGGCACGATTATCTATTTTTTTAAATTAATATTAAAATTCTCTTAAATGTTAAGAAATATCAAAATTTTAAATTCGTAATATATGAAAATTTAAAAATATTTTTTATCGATTGAACTTTAAAAATACTAAACAAATCGCATTAGCTAGACATTACTGTAATTTCTGAAGTGTCTAGAAAAATTGATCACCCGCAATTTATCGCCAGTAATAAACCGCCAGCCAAAATATGCTAAAAATCATTTTAAAGCTATATATTGTTAATGCAATTAATTGACGTTGCGATAAACTACTAGCGATTAATTGCTGGCGGTGAATTGCGGTTGATTAATTTTCTAAATCCCTTGAAAAAACAAAATTATATTTATTATATTGCAAACAAATGATAATAAGTATATGTATAATATAAAAAGCATATATTTATATTTTATTTTAATATTTTTTTTGATTTATTAAATCATGAAATATTTTAAATATTTTATGAAGTATGGATAAAACTTCCTTTATATGACGATTTTTGTAATCAAAAAGTTACTTTTCTTTAAAAAGGCTTATTTTTATTTAAATACTAAGCGTTTTATTTTATTCCTAAATACTTTTTTTAAATGCCTTAAAATATATTTAATATGTTGCATTTATCTTGAATGGCTCTAAAATGAATAGGAATTAGCTCAAATAAAATATTTTTAGGCTACTTTTAAACGCACAATTGAATTATTATATTTTTTTATTTTTAATAAAATTTATTTCTAAGTGCCTAAAAAATTAATTTAATTAGTTTAAAATGATAATTAATATTTATGGTGCTAAACTATTTTATATATTATTTAATTATATCGACAATCTATTATAAATTATCTTACATAAATGTACAAGTATTTTTCATTATAAAATTGGTTTTTATTTGTTTTTATTCCAAAATATTTTCGTTAAAAAATATTTTTTTGCTGTGAACATATTTTAAAGGCGCCATTTAAATTTGTTTTTAAGAAAATAAATAGTTCAATAGTATCAAAAGCAGACAATCACAACATATTTTTTGTTAAAAAAATACTTTTTGTCACTTTAAATATATAGATTTTAAATATGCAAGTAATAAAAATTTTATTCTTAGGCGACTCACATTATTTTTATAATATTGAATAAAATCAATAATATAAGCTTATTTTATATGTGGCATTTAAATTTTATTCATTTACAAATAATTTTTCGTCAAAGTTATATTTATATATATTTAAAAACTATTATTTTATAAAAAATATATATATTTGTGTTAAAGCTACCATTAAATGCTACCACTTAATACTTTTATATTAATAATATTAAAATCAATATTATAGGCTACTTTTAAATGCGCCGTTAAAAATAATCGGTTTTAAAATATTTTTGCTCTAATTTATTTACATAAATTTTTGTACAAAATTTTTTTATTCAAAACTAACTTTAAATGCGCCACGCATTTTTTAAAATCTTATATACAGCAATAAAACTTAAATTTCAAAAGCAGCAAGTTATAAAAAAAATTATAATAAACTAAATACTAATACTTCTTGTGAACGTAGAATAAAAACAGTATACTTTAAATTGTGTAGATTTAAATATATGTATATAAATTTCATAAGCTAATTGTTTTAGAATATTTCATAACTCAGTACTGCAATAAAAAATACTATTACAGCAAACATAAAATTATTAATTTACATTTTTAATCAATGCTAGTATTTTTCCCATAGGAATTATATTTGTAAAAAAAATATATATATATATTTAAATCATGCATATCTTCACGATAACAATTACAATAAAACAATCCATTCAAATTACATGAATAATTGAAAAATCCTCAATTACACATTCTGCATTTTTGTAACATGTTAATTATAAAGTACTTTAATAATTACATTATGGTTTTGTTGTTCATGTAAACAATACAAACACTTTCGAATGTTCGAACATGATTGAACGTTTAATCTAAAAAGTCGATGACCACTATTTTTTATTTAATTGAGTATACATTCAATAAAAAAATATTGCATAAGTATATTTTTTCGTAAGAATTGGATTAAGGAAACACGTTCTGGGAAATCCACAAAAACAGACCTTGAAACATTTTGTATATGTTATAGTGAAAAAAATAGTATCTTTGCAGTAAATAAACGTCATTTAAAAATTAAATTAAAATATTTATTTATGTATATTTTAAATTAATATAATGTTTGACACTAAAGTCTCTTTGACTTATTTACCCTAATTTATGATAATTCTACGAATTTAAATTTCATCTATAATACAACCTTGAGTTTCGTTAATGACGAGAAACTAGTTTTGTTCATTAATTAAAATAGATTATACTTTGAATTTTATCACAATGGTTTCATTTTTTTTTTTTTAGTTGAAGAATATTACTGTAATCGGTGGCAATATTTATTATGAACTATGCAAGTTTTTAGTAAGTAATTTTAAAACGTCGCTTAAATTTTTTTTTGTTTTATTTTTATTTCAAGATTTTTTTATTCAGATGTATTCTATTTTCAATTCCACATCTCTATTCAATCGTTTCAAGTGTGTGACAGAAGCGAATTCGTTCAAAACGTGACTACAATCGCAATCGTGACTCATGTAAAGCAAAAAAATAACGTTTTAATATTACGTGTAAGGTAAAATGCTAATTGCAATATTTCTTGAATCAATTATAAAAATAAAATATAAATTCCAATGTAACATGACACTCAGATAAACAATGATTTGTTATTTTATTTTTTTCTAATTATTTATCTAACAAATGTATCGAAAATTAAAATTAGTATTTTGTAATCTTAAAATAATTGTTAAGTATAATAATTAAGTTTTGCTAACAGTTATTAAATTTTTTAAAAAAGTACGTATTTTTTCATATTTTTTTTTTTAAAAACAAAAACATTTGTGAAGTAGTGTGGGGGTTCATTAGATATTTTTAAATATTTCGAACATGAAATTTCGATATCGATCACTCTTGGGTGCAAAAATTGAAGCAAATCCTATACAAATCATAAATCAGCTGGCTGAGAAACTAAACCTGTCTGATTTAACAGTGCATAGACACATTAATAAGATTGGGAAGGCTTGGAGATATGTGTTCCATGCGAATTGAGCAAAGAAAGCAAAGGTCAATGGCACTGAAAAAATATACCAGCAAGCTAATATTTTGATAAGCTAGATCTTTTGCACAAGACAGTAAAAAATAAGACTGCACCAGTCAACAGTATTAGAATATTATAAATCAAAGACTTTAATATTTAGGTAATGGTATTAAACAATTCACCGAGAGGTATATCTTGAGAAAAATTAAATTTAAACATATAAAAGTGATTTTTTGATTCAATAAAAAAACGAAATTTATTTCGGAATTACATTATATATCAAATTTAGATTTGCAACACACAAACCGCTATTATGGCAACTATATGATTATTAAAACTAGGAAAATATCGTAAAATTTTATGTAAATATCGCAATAAACACTGCAATCGTCAAACAATGACCACAAAAATCATCGATTGCCGTAAACCGTTTTGCGCAAAATCATTTACCACAAACGGACGCTCATCATTTTTGCGCAATAGCACAACCGAAATTTCCATTACAGACTCATCAAATGCGCAATGTCATTCCGACGATGAGACAATACATACATCATTTTAACGTAAAAACAGGAATCACGTCGTAGTTTCGAAACTGACTCACGTTTCGATGATTTTTTGTAACGTGACCTACCAACAACCGTATCAAAAGACATAGATTCATCAACCACAAAAAACATATTTCTTACTACAAATTTGTATAAAAAATCTTTAAAAAAATTAAAAAAGATACCACTTTAAAGGAGAGATCTAATATAAAATAGCAAGAAAGCTACACATTAATATATACTTAAATCTTTACCCAGCAATATTTTATAAATATATATGCAGCTTAATGGAAAAATATAATCAACATAAAACTGTATAATAAAAGTCACTTTTAAATATAAAATATTATATTTACCGTACTCATTCTTAAAATACATGAATAAATAAAATCTAGTGAATCATTTAACTGTCAGTAATTCAATGTTAAACAATAGCCCTGTACTTAACAGCATTCCCATATGAATTTTCTAAACCAGCTCTAGAAACCGCCGAATCAGTCTAATTAGGGTCAAACGATGTTATTTTACTACACTTTTTTCGGAAAATACGCCAATTTTTCACGGAGAACAATGGTTAGAGGTCGTCGAATTTTAATTTGTTCCGGTCTGAATGCAATTTGGATAATAGATTCGACGCGATGAAAATGCAACTTAGCGTTGTTCATTGTTTACATAGTTTATTTAACCGTCATTATAGTGTCACTTTGGCAATTTTCTTAACTTGACGGACGGTCATCCGACACGACAGTGATAATTTACCATAAATAGTTTCGATTAAACGATCGCATTACGATGCAAATCGTGGATAAACAAACAAAGGTTTATGTTGCGATTTATTATTAGGTATGCTTATAGCTACTAATCAGTGACGTAGCTATGAGGGAGCGGAGGGGACGGACCACCCCGGGCGGCACTTTCTTGGGGCGGCATTATCGCGATGGGATCGTCTAATGTGGTTCTTAACCCTGAGCGCACTAAAACATATATAAATCTACGAATAACAATAGCTTAGTAATAAACCAATTTATTATTTTATGACCCTGCAGAAAATGTATGGGGGGGCGGCATTTTTAAGGATCAAAGGCACATACATGCTACTAATGCTATAATTTTAATTTAATTACATATTTTTAATTAGTATTACCAAAGCCTTTTTAATTTACTACTATAGTTAACTGTTTTATATTTATTCTCAATAAAAATAATGATTAATATTGCATTTAAAATTTTTATAAAATGTAATATAAATACAGATGATAAAACAATTTATAAAAATATCAATAAAAAAGTAAAATATATAATAAAAAATAATTGCCAGTCATAGTCATCAGATTAATGACCATCCTATTTAATTCAATAATTATATCATTCTGCTTTCCATCCCAATGAAAGGTTGCTCAAATTATAATTTTACTGAAACGATGAAAAGAGTTAGACAATATTGAAACTATCAGTAATGTCAAAAATATTTAAAAAAATATTATTTAAAAGAATAAAACTAGTATTAGAAGAACTTAATCTCTTACGAAATCATTAATTTGGATTTAGAAATAGAGAAAGTGCATAGGTTGTTGGCAAACAACAGCAATGAAGACTAAGGAAATAAAAAATACTGCTCAATATTTATTTTTTTAAATATAGATCAGATTATAATTTAACATAATTAAACATAATATAATTGTATGTTAATTATTTAAAGAAAGCCTCTAGTAGAAGACTTACTGTATGTTTTTTTATTTTTCCCTACTTAAGTGCCTGGAAGAAAAAATAAAAATAAAATATTTGTATTATAAGAACTGCTTATTGTCAAAAAAAGAGTTTGCTTTTATTAAAAAAATAATATTGCTTATGCTAAAAAATAATTGTAAAAATTACCATTGACTTTCCAGAATCTAATATTAAAAGACAGGTGTGTTAGGGCAATAAAAGGTATACATACCAAAATTAATTAAACATATTACAATGCTAGTAATAATGAAAAATCTCGTATTAGTGTAAATAAAAAGTTACATTTTACCCACTATATAGTATGGTTTACAGTTAATTTTCAGAAGCAATGCTAGATCTAATAACATTTACGTATGGCAAACAATTAATATACGACATATTGCGTCAATTTTGAAGAAGATGAAAAGCCAATCTACGTGTTTAATCCTCTACAGTAACTTCCGTCAATTTTGTTCTTCGATTATCGTTTAAATTTAATTTATGGATTAAATTAGTAGTAATAATGTGTTCAATGTTTACTCTTAATAAAGGTCTTATTATTTTTAATTATTTTTCAGAAGCAAAGATTGAACAATTTGCTGACCTATATGTCTACAACGTATAATTGATATATATACAACCAAAGAGTGAATCTTCTCATGTTGAAATCACTGTCAACATCATATTTTTATAAAGAACATATTATATAAGTTTGATGTATTTAGGCTATTCCGAAAGAGGAATGATGGCACAGAGCAAAAATTGAATAAAAACCAAACTAAATCATATACATATTTTGCCACATCAGAATTAAAAATAACCCACTCTTAGATATTTTGACTATCGATTATACAATCACATATTTATAATCATTGTAAAATGTCATTTATTAGATAACATTCAAGAAACTACATTTATAAGCTGTCCGTTGGCTGATATACATAGCGTTCCCACTGCGACAGCGCCGATTTGATCGACATTAACTTTCAATCCTCATACAAACTAAGGATTTATTACACGTTCACGTTTAAAACATACCTGGTTTATTTGCAATTCTTAAAATCTAACGTATTGGTGTATGAAATCGGAAAGCAATGATAATGTTTATATAATATTAAAGGAAAAACTCACATTTCGGCCTCAGAACCCAGCGACGGAAATTCAAAATTTGAAGATTTCATTACGAAGATTGTTTTATGATTGTTTATATAATTTAATCAATGTATTCTTCTTATCCTAAAGACATAATGTATATGTTCAATTTTTATAGTTATAACACAGCTAGTTAATTTGCAATCCGATTATTTATAAAAGGAAAAACTCACTTTTCGGCCTCGGAGCCCGTCGCCGGGAATTCAAATTTTGATGATTTCATTACGAAGATTGTTTTATGATTGTTTATCTACTTTAATCAATGTATTCTTCTAATCCTCAACACATAATGTATATATTTAATTTTCAAGGTTATAACACACAGATTATTTATATTCAGTCAAATTACGAATTAATGAAAATTATTGTCGCGTAGCAAAATTTTATTATTAAATAACAATTATTTAAAGCTGTTGTCATGGTACTGTCGGCCATCTTGTTTAATATTTGAATGCTTATTTTTCATTGGTCGAAACAATGGAACGCATTACCGGCGATTTGAAAATTAATCAATTATATATAAGATTTTAATGTTAAATTAAAAAGTTTATATAATATTATACAATAATTTAAAGATAAAATAATTTTAGTTGTTTATATAAATCATGTTGGATTTTTTCTGATTATTATATATCGTCCTTGAAACATTTTTTTGAGTTAATACTAATTGTGTATAATTAGTAAAATTTTAAAAATTATTTTAACTTGGGTTTTAGAATCAAGAAACTTAAGAATTTCGTTGATGATTAGCAACATAAATACGTAGCTTAAAAAACAAATATTTATATATCATATTCTAGTGATAAAATAAGTATATAGAATTTAAATCTGGCTTCTCGTCATTAAAAAAAATGAAACTCCCTTATTACTAATGTAAAAAATAACAATAAAAATTTATTTTTTATTTTTTATTTTTTTTTATATATATATTAGAGTCGATTATTTTATTAATAAATAAAATCAACGAAATAAATCTATTGGATACTAATTAAACGTTTAAATATTAATAAAAAACATCATTACACTTTATAATTACAAATTATAAAACTATTCCGATGACAACAAAGAATGTACAACGAACAATAAAAAATGTACAAGATTAACTAACAACAATGCAATAAGTTCATGTGCAAATGAACAATGAAACGCAAGAAAAAAACGCATAGATAAAATCTGATCCGGGTTTCGTTCTTTTCCGTGCGTTTATCTCGTTTCCCTACATCATGTTACTACTCGACCAAAAATTGAATTTTATAATTGAAGTACTTAATAAGCGTGGTATATTGCGTACAACTTAAATTGCATAATACGACTATTGCCATGACTAGGAAATGTCTGGAACATGATGATTATAATTGCTCAAACGGAAGCGTTACTTATCGAATCGAAAAGATCGTTAAGCAGATGTGCAACTCCATAGAGAAAGATTAGAGAAAGTTGCACATATAATTTTGGTATCTATGAAATCTTAAAATCTAGATATATGTAGAGTTGCTCAAAATGCACTGATTTCATATTTGTATTTTAATTAACTGGCGAAAGGCGACAGAATAGAAACCTAATTAATTAATCGATTAAATGGATTGCAGATAAATTTATTTTAAATAGAATTATTACTCAGTTGTTGTCGAAATTGTGATGTATATCATAATTGTGTTAATTATCTGAATCATGCTGTTTTCATGTTTGATTTTCCTCATCTAAATTGAGGTCGAACATAACATATAATCTACAATGGTAAGAAAAAATATCGATCATTGTTTAACTTGTGATTAGAGATTGTTGGGAAGACAACCTTACTTTGTTTAGAATCAAGAAGAAAAAATCAACTTTTCTTTTTTAAACGATCCGGAAGATTGCTCATGTGGAAGGTAATTTATTGTAATTGTGGATGTTGCTAAAATGTTTCGTATTTTTTTATATTGCTAAATAATTCCATTAATAAAAATTCAAAATTGCTTTATAAACACATTAAACGTGAAAATATACATTTTTTGCTAATTTATGGATGAATTGCTTATTTATTTCATATAGTAAATGACCTCATATATTATTTTTACATGTATTATTTAATTTAATATTTATTGTGAAAAAAATATATTTACCAATTACTTTTCTTTTTGTCGTTAATGTTAATTATAAATATATCTTACAGTCAAGTAATAATAGATAAACTAATTTCACTATCAATCTTAAAATATTTATAATTAAGACTATTATCATATATTTTAATTTGTTTATATTATAAGTAAAACTAAGATTTAAGACTTTTCTCAAAAGAGTAAATAATAATAAAATTTAATAAAATATAGCAGATTTTTTTTTTCTTTTTTTAGATTAAATTAAGATCATCGTGGCCTAACAGATTACCCCAATGCGCCACGATTTTCGAAAACAAATTTTAAATTTATAAAACAAAAAAACGTATATATACATAAATATAACAATACTTAAAAATAATATTAAACATAACAAAAAATTATAAAATATCAAAATTAAATGATACAAACTGGATCAGCTCCTCGTAGCTAACATTAAACCGGTATTAAGGAGCCGGATGGCTACAGTTATAGGCGAGTCGGCAAGTGCAGATGTTCTAGCCCGTTCTGACTCAAAAGAGGACGCGATCGTGATTCTCGAAAATGTTCCGGAACCCAAAACTGGAATTCCTCGAGAATAGCTGGATTGTCGACAGCACATTTTAGTAATTTGAAAAATGCTTAGCGACATACAACTTTCTGCGAGAGTTCAGCGAATCGTATCTCAACGGTCATAAAAGAAAGGCGCTGGGATATATGTACGGATAATAACCAAATGTCCTTTTGTAAAGGTATCTTAAATACCTTTTTTGAATTTTTTCCACTAAAAGGGAATATTTGGCTATTTGGGGATTCCAAATTATAGATCCCGATTTAAGAATGCTACTAAATAAGGTGTCATAGAGGATGCGAATAACTGACGGATCGTCAAAGTGAAAGGCGTTCCTCATAACAAAGCCGAGCATCTTGGAAGATTTATCACAGACGTCGTGTATGTGTAGAGAGAACCTCCATTTGCTCTCGAAAGTGATTCCGAAATCTTTAGTGGAAGTTTCTCAAGTCAAAATGTTACCACCGAGATGATAGAAATAAGCTGAAGGCGAACAGGATCGAGAAAAGGACACAGTATGGCACTTTCCGACACTAAAAGGCAGACGGTTAACGGAAGCCCGTCTCCATAGAGAGTCTAAATCACTTTGTAGAGAGAAGGAGTCCACAACAGATCGAATGCATTTATATAATTTTAAATCATCTGCGTACAGAAGAAAACTTGAATTTGAAATTGCTGTATTTATGTCATTATTAAATAACACAAAAAGCAGAGGGCTCAAATTGGATCCTTGAGGAACCCCCGAAGGGTTAAAATATTTTTTCGACAATCGGCCACCATAGATTACAAACCGAGTTAAATTATCCGAGCAACCGAGGTTCGACAATTTTTTTAATTTTTTAACCTATGACAAACTTTGTCAAAGGCTTTCTCAAAATCTGTATAAAAATAAAAATTCAACATCAAAAAAAGTAAAAGCAATTTTTTACGTAGTTTATACTTTTACAATTTTCGCTTATTTCGTCCTTAAAGTATGTGTTTAAAATATTAGTGATAATTTTAAGTGTAATTTATATTTGTATTATATATAAAAAAGGAATATATTAATTCTTAAAATGTCTTTAAATAAACTTAAAATATCTTTGAATAAACATTTATAATCCCGAAATATATTTATGCATACGCAAAATTAGCATTCTGTAAATTATCATATAAATTTAAATATTACTACTGGAATTTTCCTACGCTAAGTTTTCAAACTTATAGACGACATAGTTATATAATCGAACCGGACACAATTTACATGAAAACTTTAGTCATCGACTGAATCTTTGAATCACTTTTTCAATCTGATTTGCCAAAAACCAGTTGTTGCACACCATTAATGGTAAAGAAAAAAATCCAGGTCCCGAAAACATCTCACGTATCGCGAAAAGCTCGTCTATCTAACCCAATTACGCAACCTTATAGTTGCAAAACGAAATGCATAAATAACACACATACATAAATATACATGATATTATACATAAGTAAAATTTCCAGAAGATTTCAAGATCGGACGACCGGTTCAGCCTCCAGTTTTGTGACGCACGCGCTGTTGCAAAATGTTTTAGCGAATTCGAAATGTCTGCTGAACGGTTTTGTATTCAGTAAGTAGTAATATAATAAATAAGTGTACAAAAACTATTTGCAAACATAATTTACCTTATCAAAACTAAACTTAATAATATGATATTTTTAGTGATATTACGTATTTTAGAATATGTTTTATAATAATTAAATGATAATAAAATTTTTTTTTATTTAAATCAGTGCTTTTAAAAGTCGCTTAATGCAAAATATTTACAGAAATAACACAGCATAGAACTATTTGATCGCAGATATTTTTTAATAACTGAACACTGATTTTGATATAAAATTTAAAAAATATTTGCAAAATTTTCCATAAAATTCGGCAATAAAATTATTAATCATTTTTAAACATTCTTTACAAACTTTTTCACAACTCTTCAAAAAACTACCATTTTTCAGGTTTTTATTGTAACAAATAAACATTAAATATAATTAAATATCTAGATTACAAAATTATAAGCTTGCATTCTTTTGCAATAAAATTTAAAAAACATTTTGCACATTTTTTCACGTTTGCACATTTTCATAAAAATGTTTTTAATTAGCATATTAAACTCATAAAACAAAACTTTTAATTATTACAAACGCAAAAAAATCAGGGCCATTCGAGAAAACTAAAATTTAATAAAAAAAAATACATTATCCTTATTTTACATTTTTAATAGTTTTAAGAAAAATCGCTTCATTATATCATATTAATTATTTTTAATCAAAATATCTATAAAATGTATAGTTAACTGCTAATGTATTTTATTTATGATGAAAACTGGTAAAAAAATTGTATAATATACATTGTTAAACACAATTTTTTTACACTAATTATTTTATGTTTTTTATAAATTTCTGAAGGTGAATAAAAAGACTTTGCTTTAAAGAAGCAACAAGAGTGACTTAGCAACATTTTAAAATAAAATCTAGAACCAAATCAGACGCATGATAGCGTTCTTTCTTTGGTTTCTCAAAGCCGTATTTAAGATCTGAATTCTCAGTTTATTTTATAATAAATAAATATAATAATTTATTACGATCTATAAATATACATAAGAATAATAATATATATCTACCATTAATGGTTCATTCTTATGTAGAGCAATTCTTGCGTTAGAATTTCTGCATTTATTATAAATACTTAAGAGTATCTCAATTTTTTAAATACATATTTTTATGCGCAGAATAAACAAGTTAAATATTTATATGGTTGTATTATACATTCAATGTAACAATATTGAAATAAGGCAAACTTCTGCGGAGGACTTGTTTATTTTTTGCGACATATTTCCTATAAACGAAAAAAAAAATAAAAAATGTCAACTGGTCTATAACCGGAACATTCTATCAAAAAAATATCTAAAAAAATATTGACATTGACAACTTTTTCTAGCAACAACAATACGACGGATGCAGATCTCTATCGATTTACACACAAAGCTTTCGCGAAAGTAAAATCTGACTTTTGCCAGAGCGGAAGAGAAATCTGACTTCCGCCAGATCAGATGTCCCACTTAGTTCCACGTCTGGTGAAGGTGAGATATCTGCAGATTCTGCAGTGCATTCGCCTGCCGAAAAAATCATATTTTTCGTAGCACTGCAACTTTTGTCGTGAAAGTAAAAATCGAAAGTATTTTTTTAAGGTTATACATATATAAAAAATTATCTAAATAAATAAACATGGATGAAACCCACGTTGAAAATTTAATTTAGTTTCGCGACGTACAAAAAAATCAATAAAGATGAAAGCGAATGAAAAGCGAGATTAGATAAGAAAGTTGAACGCACTAGTGTATTAACTGTAATTTTTATTATTATATGAATATCAGATTTATTCTTACGAAGCATCTATTATCGCGTGATTTATACTTATGAATGAAATATTATTATAAAAAAATTACCATTATCGATTCACTTTCAGTTTTCGTTTAAGTGCGTTGTTAAGAATAGCCTAAAGCTTATTGTGCTTATGATTAGTGTATATAATATTTATATCAACTAAAAAAACTAGTCATCTAAAAAGCACTATATTTATTGTTTAATATTTTAATAAAATGTTTTACAAATAATAATTTAGTTTTAAAATCATTTTAAAACACATTTTTATGTTCCAAATTACATTAATAGCAATAAAGCAAATTTTTATTTTCGTTACGTTTACGTAATAAACGCTTACGTTTCGTTGACGTTAACGTAAAATTACGGAATGATTTTAAATCTGTTATTGATTTACATATTTACAATATTTCAGTTATAAAATGTAAATTGTTTTTAAATTTTTTTTTTATATATATTTTTACATCCCTTGAGATTAAGGTTTTAATATTTTATATCTAAAAAATAAATAAATGCTTAAATTGCTAATAAATTAATTTTTTTAATGAAGCACAAAATTATAGAGATACTGTGGTTATGTTAAATACTAAAGGAATATTTATATTTCAATAAAAAATAAATAAAATATGATTATTTAAATTTTTTAGTAGAACTATTTAAAAAGCTAAAAATACATTTTAAAGAAAATAACTTACAGAATCTTTATCAAAAACTCGAATTAACAAAACTATTTGTTGTAACATTATTATTTTTTAAACTACCAAATAAATTATTTTTTTATATTATTATAACCATTAATTACTAATTAAATTGTTATGATCAATTTATTTATTTATAACTACTTAACATTTTTAAATGAATTGAAAATGTGAGTTTTTATAGATTGAAACACTTTGACTATCATTGAAAATCTTAAATATTTGGGTTTTTTGCGCATTTTACGCAGTAACGCGGTAACAGTCAAGAATGCACTCGCTTATCTCCCGGACGTGCACGTGCGATCTCTTCCAATTGATATTGTAAAATCGAATAGATACACTAAGGAGCGTAATGTTTGAATCGATAATGAACGAAACGATAAGAAACGATAAAAAAAATTATCGATTAGATTGATAATGGTCGATAACGATAAATGAAATTTATTGTTTGATCGATATTACCGTTCGTGTAATCGATAATAAACGATATTAATATAAATATTGTTTAATTTTGTACAACCTCAAAAATTAACGATAAATTTTGTAACTTTCGTTTGTAAAAAAAAAAATTTTGTTAGCAAAATTTAATTAAATTATTAATATATCTAAATTATCTTAAATTACCAGTTATAAATTAAAATAACCAGAACATTAAATAATAAAAATATTACTTTATCTTTAAAGCCAAAAAATCACAAATATTAAAATTTCAAAAAATTCACTTTATTTTAATCACTTTTTAAGATGCATTGATGCATTCACAGCAAGATAAGTCTTTAATCAGTTTCTGTATCTGCCTCTGATTTTGTGTAACTTGCACTGATAGTTTCTGAAAGACCAATGCTGACAATATCATCTTTTGAGTCTGAATCTGGAGCATACACAATTCCTTGTAACTTTTTTTTTTAATTTTCGGTAACTGTCTTGAGCTTTTCTTGGAGTCACATTCACAGTGTTACGGGAGTCCTTACATGATGCACTGGATGCAGAACCAGCACGACTTCTTGGAATTAAAAATTATGGTCCACTCTCCTCATCATCCCTCTCTCCGACAAGTAATTCTTCAACAATAGGAATTCCAATGTTGTATTTAGTGATACGGACTCTACTGTGATTCAGTTGTATGTAGAGGATCTTTTCAACATTTGACGGGGCAAACCTTTTACTCTGAGATGTTACGAGGATTCCTCAAGCAGAAAAAACCCGTTCACTTTTTTGGCCATTTTCTGGCTTCAGCCACAACAACGGGAAGATCCCGTTGTAGTCTTTCCACCAGGTCAATACATCAATTTTATAAGATGAAGGTCCGGGATAAATCTTGAAGGAGTCACGCTACTTTTCCACTACTTTAGAGTCGCATGCTGAGCTTTTTCAGCCACCAACTGATCCATGAAATCCATGTCGTCGAGGGCAAGAGTTGATGCCAGTCCGATATGCTGCCTTGTTGGAGTTTTCTGTTCAACCTCTTGAGACGATGGATGTGAGTCAAGAAATCTTCTTAGAGTGGACTCTTCCTTGTTGAGCTGAGTAAGAGGTAATCCCTTATAATACGGGTAAAGTTGATTGGCCATACGTACATGGTACTCTTCAGTACTAGGTTTCGGCAAAACTCGTTCCATTTGTCTCTGAAATTTAGTGATGAATTCTTTCGTGAGTTGTTGTGTTAGATCAGCAGTGAGCACTTTTCCAAGATAAGAGAAATGAGAATATTTTTGAGCGGTCAGTGAATCATCAGCAGAAAGTCCCTCACTCACATCTTTAATTTTTTCTAATATCTGGACTAGTTCGGCCATAAACGTGAAGTCAAATAGCGCATAATTTCGCGCGCCATTGGTTAACATTATTTTATTTTGTACTTTCCCGCCAAATATCGCTTAAACAAACAATAATATCGTTCATTGTCGATCATTATCGTTAGAGATCGATATTCGAAAAATTCGAACGATAATCGATAATAAAAAATCGTTGTCGTTATCGAAAATTATCGTTCATTATCGATCATATCTAAACTAATAAATTTAAAAATAGTTTTAAAAAAATCAGGACGAAGTAAAAATAATATTTAAAACCAATAAAATTGAGAGTCCGGTATTCGCACACTCGTAAGCTTCGGTACCTCGCGATGTGAGGGACCGTATATTATATATACATTTTTATTTATATCATCTATAAACAGATGTATTTAAGATTTTTCTATATTACTAATTATATCAATAATATATATTGTAAACAACAGTGATCCTAATTTGGACCCTTGTTGTACAATTTTTTCATTAAAATAAGAAGAATTTATTTTAAGTTTTATTAACTGTCTTATACCAGCAGTCTCTAATTTCTTTAACATTATAATTCTGTATATTGTTTCGGAAGCCCTCATGAAATCCGCGAAAACCGTTCCAATTTTGCTCGTATCCTTGGCCAACAACCAATTATTTATCACTACTTGTAATACAATCTTTGTGGAATGTTTTTCTCTGAATCCCGATTGTTGTTTACACAAAATGTTTTGTGAAGTAATAAAATTGTTTGATTACTACTTCTTCCATCACCTTTTCCACATAAGGCAATGTATTAATTGATCTTATTTCTTTAACCAGTTTACTATTTGTTAATTTTAGTATAGGTATTATAACATCAATCTTCAAATTATCAGGTATTTCTGCTTCCAGAGTGCTTTATTTACTAAATAATTTTGAATTGCATTATATTAGTACACCATGTTTATTCAGTTGTATTTTACAATTGCTAAGCATACTATTTACATGTCACAATTACTTACATCGCATCGTTTACCACGTTTTTTTCGAATTCTCTATACACCAGTCGTTATGTCAGCTCCTGGTACTGCCAGTAAAACCCAGCAGATGTTTTTTTGGCGTGACAGAAGCCATTGCATGTCAATAGTTGTCACCAGCTGGCATGGCGATGACCACTTTCGCGGTCAACGTGCCGTGACGCAATCTGGTCGCCGGAGAGAATCTTCTTCGAGTCAAATCTTCTTCCCGATTCGTGATCGTCACGCTCTATGAGCTTTTTATAGTCTTCGATCGTGACTGGGTTTGAACTTTCGAGTTTGGCATCATAAATAAAGAAAATTAATGGTAATTTAAAACTTATTGCGGTGAACTTTTGGAATAAATGATACGTGCATGTAATAGTTTTTCATGAAAATATTTAAGAATATTATTTATACATGTGTAATAAAATTGAGTGGATTGGGCTAAATAAGGTTTAAAAATAAACGTAAGAGTTAATGGCTCAATAAGACTTAATATATAATATTTATGGGTTAAATAATTATTATATAAAAAATAGGACAACTATTACTACAATACAAATAATAGACTTTAACAATGAACCACGCATTAAATTTAAGAATAATCAGATCTGACATTTTTAAATGTCAAGAACTGCAAAGGCTTTCAAAATTGCATATAAGGAAGCGATAAGAATGCTGCTGCCATTTGCAACAATCTTTATGAGCAAGGATTTCACACTCCCAAAAATTTTAAACCAAAGCATTGGATCAGTTAAATCCTAAAGATTATATATAAATTTATTTTATATCTATATTCCGCAATTTTAATATTAGTGTAGAAAATGGAGCAACGATTTTCTTTAAGAAAGTTAGATACTAGTTTTTTTTAATGCTTAAAATTTGATCGATTAGTGTTTATTTTATATTTAACCACTAAGATATTCATTGATAAAATGGCCGAAAAGACAAAAAAATAACATCAAAAATACATTAAAAAAATCACTAAGATACCAAAACTTTCATTATAATATCAATTAATTTTAAAAAATCATTTAAAATTTTTAAGTAAAAAATGTTTTTTTTTTTAATCTCAATTTTACTTGCTCCTAATTAATAGTATTAATTTAAATTGAGCTTTTAAATATATCTCTTTACAATAACAATTAAAAAAATTTTCGCTACGTGGCCAATTAATTCACGACTTTTTTTAAATTATTGATTTTATAAATAAAGTGTTGCAATTTTTCTTTAAATTCAACTTTTTTACTAATATTTACTTATATTTTTTTTATAAATCAATAATTTTCCTGTTTTTTTATATCAATTTTTAAGTTTAAAATGATTTTAAAAATCTAAGAAATCTTATTAAATTCGATTTAAAAATATGTAATCTCTTTAATCAGAAGATTTACTTAAAAACTTTTCTGGAATTAAAAAAAAATTCAGCTTTTTTTGCACTTAAAAGACTAGAAATCTTTTTCCTATTTTTTTTTAAATTTAAAGTCTGCCTAGTATTTAAAATTAGAAAAAGCAAAAATTTCAGCCTTTTACAGATATGAGCCAAAACTTTAACTCCGACTTTTAATCTAGAACAAGCTGTAATTTTTTTTAAATCGATTTTTGAAACACAAAAACCCTTTGTGTGATTTAGCGCTTCTAACTTTTTGCTCAGAAATAATAAAACGTAGATGAAAAATCAGGATTTTTAAGTTCACAGTTTTTCAGCTGTTATATGAGTTTTTGGACTTGAAACATTTGTAAATACCGAAAATTTGTGGACTTTCCTGAGCTTGTACGTACTTTATTTTAATTATAATTTTGTAGGTTTTTGAATAGTGGGACCTATAATGTTATTGCTTAGCTACTCCTCCAAACCCTTACCTTCA
Organism: Plectrocnemia conspersa; assembly: GCF_051122295.1. NCBI lineage: Eukaryota > Metazoa > Arthropoda > Insecta > Trichoptera > Polycentropodidae > Plectrocnemia > Plectrocnemia conspersa. The sequence goes on from NW_028277175.1 coordinate 3,809,458, forward strand.
ATGTGGTCATTTGCGAACCACCGTCTAATAATTACAAAGGATAGAATTTTTTTAAACGCACGTCTTGCAGCTCAAATATTTTTTTAAGAAATCCATCTTAAAGGGTAACAATAATTTTTATTTAATATTAATTTGTGATGATTAATGGCATTTGAAAGTTTGCATAGCATATTGTGCTAAATTCTTAGGTGTATCGAAACGCCGATTTCATTAATGTTGCGTTAAGTCAAGCCTTTGATCTTATAGATTTTTATGGCCTTTGTTGAAACCCAACAACTGTATATTTTCTAATTATCTTTTTGTATTGTTTTATAACTATAAAGATAACTAATGTTTTTTTCTACAATTCATAACCCTTTGGAGTCCTTTATCGACACGTATTGGACATCTATTTTTTACTGGCAGCTTCTGTGGTCATAACGTCTGAACAGTTATTTAAAATTATATCATAAAATTAATAATATTTTAAATCAAATAAATTAATAATTATTAAACGTTAAATTATTCAAATTAAATTTCAATAAAAATAAATTCCAATTAAAAAAAATTTTAGTAATAAACAAATAAATTAATATATTATAAATATATAATTCAACTTCTAAAGTGAATTCTGGCAAAATAGAATTTATTTCATATATGTAATATATTATAGAAGAAATAGTTTTTTATTATATTTACTGATCAATAAACTATTTAATTAAATATATTCATTAAAAATAGCTTGGATTTAGGCCAACACTTTAGACTACAAAGGGTTAAGAAATATCATATGCCTTTCTTTATTTTCTTAAGAAATTAGCAATGTTAAAAAATCAGAACTAATTGTGGATTTTTTTAATGTTTGTGTTTTTTTTTGTTTTTATAAATATTATTTACTTAAAATAAAACTTGAAATAATTAGAGGGGTATGTTCTGTTATTTCTTTGCTTTGATTTTTTTTCACAGATTTTTTTTCTGTGTAATTATGAAAAAGCCGATGACTAATTTAGAATGTAAAATCTTAATTAGTTGTAAAAATGGCAAGCCTTTAAAATACAGACAGATTTTTTTTAAAGTACAGATTAAACTTTTTAAGCATATGTTCACTGCCTACATTCAAAGAATTAAAAATTGCGCATTACTTAATTGATTTCAAAACAGCTATTAATGTTAATCGGTGCACTATTTAAGAATTAGACGCCTTCGCCCGTTGATTCATAATTGTATTACATTTCACAGCCTTGCATACAAATTAATTGTTACTATATGATTTCGCATAAACGTGAATGAATAATAAAAGTTGCATTACATTTTTTTTAAATTAATAGACCAAATGGTTCTCAAATATAAATTTAGAAAATATTTTTTAATTTATGTTTCGAGGCCGAAGGGGTATGACTTTTCAGCCAAAATAGTCAACTGGTAACAGTTTATTGTTAGTATGCAAGTACAATTTACTTAATTGTAAATATTTTGTAGACAGCGCTGGTGGAAAATCTAATGAAGATGAGTTTCTTGTTTATTCTCGGTCTAAAAAAATATAATGCTGCCTATATAAAGTTCAGCACTGGGTAATAAATCAATCAATTACAGCGAAAATAAATATCAAAGGCTAAATATTGAAACTATATTTTTGTAGTAAGTAGCTACACATCGTTAGTGTTAAAATGTTTAAAAATAGCTTCAACACTCAGATTGAGAATGTCTAATATAAACAATGATCACTTGGCAAGACCTTGAAACGTGGAAGTATAAGTAGCATAATCGGCTCAGTCTATTGCTACTGATTTTCTTAGATTTATTACGAATGCAGTCAGGGGATTGTTGACTTCTTCCACTTATGGCAGATCAAGGACTATCCAAAGACGTGAAAGTCGTTTATAACTGAGATTATTTTCTGAAATATTTATTTTTAAAAAAGTATTTCGTTGGCGACGCCTGATTACGCCTTACAGTCCAAGAAAAGTCATATGTTTCTTCAGCGACACTTTCACCGCTTTCTATTCTTCTCCATCGCAAGGAAGGGATGACTCATCCATTCTTTTTGGAAGACGGAATAGGCAGACAATTTACTGTGACACAAGTGCCTTTTTGCGGTTGTGTTATATAAACGAAAGTATTGAAACGTTCGAACTGTGACGCAAGAATTTGAGATGCATATGATTGTGTTGTCAATATAAATTAACCTTGAAAATATTTTTTTTAAAGAAAATTAATATAAATTATTAGGGAGATTAATAATACACTTTCTTATTAATATGTATATTATAAACAGCTGTATTTTTATTTATGTATAAAAATACATTGCATATAATTCATAAAAAATACTTAAATTCTTTTTAATACATTTTAATAAATGTAATTTTAAACTTCACTGCTATTTTGCAAATATACAACACAATTTATATGTAAAATTACAAATAAATATCATTATTTTTTCCTGGAAAGCAATAATCGCCATCTCAAAGTTTTAAATGCAATGAATAAAATTTACAAACGTGTCAAATTTGTATATAAACATAATATCTTGGTTTAAATTGCCGACAAATTTGATTTAGGTGAGGTTTTCAAGTTAGTTTGGAATCTAAAGTTAAGCCCAAGAACTGAACCCTGGATCATAAAAACCAATTTGAAAACTTTCCCTAAATAAGACTGTAAAGTCAAATGTACTTGTTCTTAACTGTATCCATTATTAAAGAAAAAAATACTAAGTATCTAGTCTTGTAACACATTTTAAAAAGATTGTAGCATATGTATTTTTTAACTCTACAGATAAACAAAGATGCCTTTAGATGATAGCAGATATTTGTCAAATCATTTCTAAAAAACATATAGTTCTTATTTTAAGCTGAGTACTCTTTGGGTAGGATTTTTTTATACTTGCACTACACTCTCTGGAAGTTGTCCGAACCGAAGTTCAACTGAAGTCAGCCGAGGTCACCGACTTCCGAGTAGCGGCCACACTACCACAAATTTCATATGGCGTCCGGACGGCGGTCGTGAATGACGTCTCCACGGCGGCTGCTGTCATATACAGCTGGAATATTTGCGCGCGATCGAAAAATGTGCCAAATAATCGCAATTTTTAAATTGTCATATTATTAAAATTACGATACTGAAAATTATAAAAGTTTGTGTGGTCACTCGCCAATATAATATCAGTGAAAACTTTTTCTCGGCTTTTGCAAAATGCCATAAGGTATAAAAATTAAACTTCAGAATACGAACACCACATATGTGACTATCCTAAAATTTGTCGCCATCGATTCTAAATAATAATTCTTTATGGTGTGACATTTATATAAACCGATCTAGGAAAATACATAAGGAATTTCGAAACGATTTTTTTTAACAAAATCAAGTACCACTAATTATTTTTTAATTATTTAATTTTATTTGAAAAAAATATAATAACGATATCTGTTAGAAGAATATACTATCAAAAATATAATTAATCCCTTTTGGTGCCCTAAAATATTCAAAGATGTCAGTAAGAGTCTGCTGAAGTCCCCGATAAGCATGTGGTATTACAACTTGACCACATGACTACGATGCAGCGCTCGACATGCATGTTGACCATAGGACGCCTACGCGCATACTGAAATTGAACGGAGTTACTCGTTCTATCTCAGTTTGCGAAAAACCATATCATTATCTCTCTCACTCTTGTCACTTAACACGCGAGAGAGCGAAAGGGGAAGTGTCTCACCGCTCGCGCTCGAAAGAGCAGCTCCGACTTTTACCCCCACTTTACCTCCCGTTCTCGATAACCTCGGACAACTTTCGAGAGATTTTAGAGCAAGCAGAACCGAACTTGACCGAAGTAACCCCGAAGTAGCCCACTATATTCTCCGTCCTTGGCCAACCTTAGCCAACTTCCAGAGAGTGTAGTGCAGGCATATTAGCACAATAGTTTTTTGTATTAGTAAAACAAGTCCATTTTTAGTTTTAATTTTTCTTTAAATATTTAAAATCGCCGCCTAGTTATATTATTGGTTTTGTTTGGACCACCTACAATCGTTGGTTCAAAATTAGTTACAAAAGGCTTGATAAAAGGTCACATAAAATTAATCAAATTCTGTCACTTTCCGCTCTATAGAAATTTAAAAACGCTAGGTATTAGAAGGCCTGCCAATAATGTGAAAGAAGGGGAGACAAATTCCCAGGGCCCAACTCTGAAAAAGTCATAGCATAATATATTTATAAAAAAAGTAAAAACCGACCTCAAATAATGAATCTGAACTAAACTACAGTAATTTGAGATGTTCTATATACTGATGTATCAGTTATATGTTCCTTAAGCCTTTTTTATACATATTATACAATAAATAAAAGGAGCGGAACATTGCCTTCAAAAGCATCCACTTTCTAGATAGTGCTTTTACAATAAACATTAATAATCAAAGGGATAGATTGTAGTTTTTTGACGCGGCTCCGTTTGTGTTAAAATTTGTTTGCAAATTATTGTTAATTTTATTGCTTTTAGAACGTTTAAAAATATTAGAGATAAGAGGAAATATTCAACGAATTTAAATTAGTAGCAGTAAATTTAGGTATTCGATCTGAATATTCAGGTCGAATACCTAAGAAAGAAGCAAAGAAATAAAGAAAAATAAAGAACAGCACTAGCTGAATTATATTAATTTAATGTTTTTATATATTTAATATCGGTACTTAGATAACTAAATTTAATGCAGCAAAATAAATAAATAATACACTCAGTTTCATGTGCTTATTCATAAAATAAAATGTAAAGAAAAAAGTCTCGAATTTATCACAAAAATATTTCTTAAGATATGTCATTTCAGTAAAATCATATTAGAATACAGTTTCACGAGTAGATATATTTATTTTTACCAGTAAAAATATAAATTATCCAGCAGATGCTAGTAAAATTATATGATTTCAACATTTCTGTTTGTAATAATATATACATTTACATGCAATGTATAAATGTTACAGTGAATGTGTATTTTTCGGTGAAGTCCATATACATTTTCACCAGTAGATGTATATTTCTAATGGCAAAAATAAAATTTAATAGATAGACTATATGCTCTAAAGTGTCTATGAAACTCAATTTTACAGTTGCGAAACGTCCATTTGCTGTTCAAACCCAAACCTAACCTAATGAAAGTAAAAAGTAGAATTTTCATCAGGTCCAGTACAAAATAAAAACCATGCCAACTGGGAAAATAAGCAAAAGACAGACGACGCATCTCGCATATTGCTCTATGGTTCGTCTGCACTTCAATATTACACTATTACACAGCTATTTCTAATATGATAGTATTGATCAAAGTATATTATAATCAAATTTTGGTCAATAAGTGATCGCAAAAATCACTTCTCAGAAGTCAAAAATTCACGTCAAAAGCAATAAAATCGTGTCGGTGCCGTGGGAACGCCCTTTAAATATCTAAAATCACTGCTTAATTATATTAATGGTTTTATCAAGACTACCTATATAATTGTTGTGACGAAATTAGTTACGAAAGGCTTGATAAAAGGGTCACATTAAAATATTTTTTCCTGTGGATCTATTAAGAAACGAAGTCTTTTTGGCGTAAACAAACAGTATTGCGTATCTGAGCAGACGTTTAATAATTGCATAAAGCTCTACAGTACACTGCACGAACTAATACTGACCTCCTACCTGGACTGTCGCGAGTTACTGCTGCGGTTAGGTAAACTAGCGCGAAACCTCACCTAAATGCCCTTATCCAAGTTGATCCATAAACAAATAAAGTTGACTTTTTATTAAGAATCTTGTTATATTTTTTTATATTCTCAAGTTTATTTGTGGCATATAAAAAATTACAATTTTAAGAGTAAATCCAAAATAATTAGTTCTCGAGTAATATAAATTATTATTTTAAGAAATAGAAAATTACGTATATATAAATATTTATAAGACATATGGGTCGTGTGTCAAGTACTTATCTAGCTCATACTTGACATAAAATAATGAAATTTCCCAAACACGCATTTAGGCTGAAATAATCAGCAATACCTAATTGCCGTGTGAAGGATATCCCTATTGAGACACGAGGTAAAAACTAAACACTATGATAGTGTTTACTTGAAAGCATTTTTGGTTAAAAACCTTGCCACACTGAGTTTAATTAACTTTGCAAATACATCGCGTCCTCGCTCTTATCCAAACATCATAAGTACAAAACTCTGTATGACTCATTTAGACATTTAGGGTCTTTAGAAGGACGTTTGAATTTTTAGAAGTCGAATAGTATAATTATGCGATTCTATGATAAATTAGCCTTGATGGTTAGTCTTCCGTGAAGCTGGCGCGAAAAGAACCCAGCCGACCGAGAATGTCCCTGAATTGCGACTTTTTTTGTAAACCGATCACCTCGCTCGGATTCTAGAAATAGCAACAATTGGACACACACATAATAGTGATTCGATTATAGTTTTTTTTTATAAATATAGGAATAAACAACAACAGGAATTATACATGGTAAAACACGTCTTGATAATCGAGTCGTTAGTCTTATATTAGAATATTAGAATCAAGAAACGAGAAAGTTGGAATATTTGAATAGCACTGCACTACAATTTTCATGTTTTACAATAGACAATGCACAATGTATCATAGTGTCTAATAATCCATAATAATAATAATAAAGTGGTACATAAAAAGAATTTATTATTAAGCATTATAAAGCCATAATTCATTAGGGCCTAAACTTAAATACATAATCTTCAAACTACTAAAATAAAGAAAAATAAAGAGCAACTATTAGTCCAATTTAATATAATTAGTTTTATGAATATTTCTTTTTTTTATCAAGTCCTTTAAATATTATTTTTATTTTTCAAATAGAAGCGAATTTATTAATATAATTTTTTCACACTCTTTACTTATAAATATTTTTTTATAATATTTTCACAAATTTATTGACATAGATTTTTTGTAGAATAGTACAATACTGTAGAAAAGATTGGATCAATCTTGATTTTATTGTATGAGATAGACCACAGAAATTAACTTTATACAATTAAAAAAACAAGTTTTGCTTTCTCTTTGTTGATTTAGACAAAGCATTTGATACGATAAAGTGCAATTGTTACTTGTTTCTATGTTTATCTTTTAAATATTAAAATTGCGCCAAATGGTTGAACGTGTTCAGTAAAAGACTGTGAAGCTAGTGGCGTAATCTTTCCTCTTTTATGGTCATTAAAATCGGATTTAACAACAAAACATGATTTTAGTGTGTTATCTCGCTTTATGGATACTTTCGCCGGCAGCACACGTTCGATATGGATCTTTCAGACATGATGCAAGGATTTCATTGTTGCTCACAATGTTGAAAGCGTTTTGCGCAAAAGAACAACCGACATATGAGTCATACAAAAGTCTTGTCTTATAGACAAAGATACCTTTTGTTCTTGGACGAAAAGCTTAAACAAAGAATATTTAAAATGTGCTCTATACAAGTATATATTATATTTTTATGGGTTTACATTACAGAATAATTGTCAAGATTCTGAAACGTGAATTACCACAGCATTAAGTAATTTTAATTTAATAGAACGGTAATAATTTATCACATACTTGTGAATAAGGAAATCTTTAGTGGCACATTTAGATCTATTGTATAATTGTAATGAACTTTACATATTTTTAATAAATATATTTCTACAAGCTATATTACAGCTTAAAGATGCTGGGTATTTAAAAAATATATTGATCTAGTATAACTAAATAATTCGATTAAACAATTCAGTGGATAAGTTTTTTTAATGAAGTTCTTAACTATTTCATTTATTTTTTATATATTAGCAGATATTAATTGTGAAACTGGGTTAAGATTAAGTACAGAAAGTAAGCTGGAAAATCCATAATACGTAGTAGTCATAAAAACAAATTTACAAATTTCTTTCTCAGAATCTTTCGCGGTCAAGTTGCGACGTTTAACAATTCCCAGTACAGTTACTATTATGATTCTTCTTGAGTTATATACATAAATTCTAAACACGTTTTCGTGTCTAACCAAACAATAATGACACACGCATTCAATACAATATAAACATTGCTCAATAATGAAATTTCCAATGCGAAATTACAGTCGGAAGATGTGACACTGATGGTGAAAAGGATGTCATGATTGGGTCACTATAAATTGTGGTTAATTATTGAAAGTTACGCCTATAATAAATTCGCAATATAACTGCGGGTCATTAACGTTCAATATTAATTATGTACGTGTGTTTAAAACTCATTAAGCACGATTTCATTTTTTAAAACAACAGATAAACATTCGTTCAATAACAATTTAATTTATACTGAAAAGATTTTTTTAATGCCGTTATGGTATTTTAATTATAAAATGATTTAAATAATCATTTATTAAACATACACGCATTATTACTGTTAACTATCACCACGTAATTATTTATATGTAAAGTAAGTATTTTATTACAAATTTAATCATTTAGATTAAACTACATAAAAAATTATGCCGCAAAGATAAATGGATTATATTAAATTTCACGCAGACTGTATCATTATTTGTTTTTTACTAAATCTCATATGTTTTTTTACTGAATCATTTATTGTTTCACTCTCTGAAAGTTGTTCGAACCGAAGTTACAACTGAAGTCGGCCGAGACCTACGACTTCAAGTAAGCGACCACACTGCCGCAAATTTCATATGCCGTCCGGACGGTAGTCGGTGGTGTTGAATGACGTCCGGGTGGCGGCGTCTGTCACGTATAGCTGGCATATTTGCGCGCGATCAAAAAAAGTGCCAAATAATCGCACTTTTTTTGATCGCGCTTTTTAAATTGTCATATTATTACAATTACGCTACTGATAATTATAAAAGTTTGTGTGGGCACTGACCAATACAATATCAGTGAAAACTTTTCGGTCGTAAATATTCAATTTACGCAAAATCTTTTTCGGCTTTTGCAAAATGCCATATGGCATAAAAATGATACTTCAGAATACGATCACCACATCTGTGACTATCCTAAAATTTGTCGCCATCGATTCTAAATAAGAATTCGCTATGGTGTGACATTTACATAAACCGATCTAGGAAAATACATAAGGATATTCGAAAAGATTTTTTTAACAAAATTAATTACCACTAATTATTTTTTAATTATTTAATTTTATATGAAAAATAATTTAATAACGATTTCTGTTAAAAGAATATACTATCAAAAATATAATTAATCCCTTTTGGTGTCCTAAAATATTCAAAGATGTCAGTAAGTCTGTTGAAGTCCCCGATAAGCATGTGGTATTATAACTTGACCACGTGACCACGATGCAGCGCTCGACATGCGTGTTAACCATAGGACGCATACGCGCATACTGAAATTGAAGCGAGTTACTCGTTCTATCTCAGTTTGCGAAACACCATATCATTAACTCTCTCACTCTCGTCACTTAACACACGAGAGAGCGAAAGGGGAAGTATCTCACCGCTCGCGATCGAAAGAGCAGCTCCGACTTCGTTCATTTTGCCGACAATGTTCGGAAATTCATATAATGAAATTATCTCACGCTCACGGACAAAACGCAAAACAAGAGTGATTCTGAAATATTTATTACCGAGCGTTCCCACTGCGACGGCGCCGACACAATTTTATTGCTTTTGACGTGAATTTTTGCCTTCTGAGAAGTGCTAATTACTTTTGCGCCCTCTTTTTGATCAAAATTCGAGCAATAGTTTTTAATTTCAGGAGTCCGTAGTAATATCGGTAAGGATAGCTATCATATTTTTAAAACATAGTGTAATATCCAAGTGCAGACAAACTATGGAGTGCGACATTTGTATGTAATTACTTCACGTCATGGGAAATAATTTATCACCGAAAGACAAAAAGCACCGTAAGTTATCAAGCAAATATCACTTTCTAAAGGCGTATACTTATCAGTGGCGTACGGTGGGTGTCAATATTGGGTGTGCTATAAAAAATAAAAAAAACGTACATTTTTTCATTTTTATTAGCCGAGGTTTTGGCATGCCTAAACTGCCTTACAGCTTTTTCCCATATATAAATAAATAAATAAACATCAAACCTAATCTAAAATATTATTATATAAAAATATCAAATTTTCAATAAACATAAAATTATAATTATTTATATATAAAATCTAATCTTCTTTCTTTAATCATAAATTTTTCTATCACGCTGTCATAAAAAGTGCTCTTCTTTTTAATGTCCATAAGGATCTCTTTTTCTATAGAAATCAAGCTAAGGCCACATAGCCTTTCTTGGCCTTGGGTACTTCGATAACAATTATTTATTCGTTTCAGAGCAGAAAATGAACGTTCTGCTGAAGCAGTACTGCTTGAAAGAGTTAATATTAGTTTGCCTAATTTATCTATTTCCTGAAAACCTGACTCAAGATTATTTGTGTTCATAAATTGTACAAGCTCATGAACAGATTTCTCTGCAAATTCAGGCAAATGATAAAGAACAGCAAGCTCATTTTTTAAACTTATATAATCAAATAATGTTCCATAGAATTGTTGCAGTTTGGTAAGTAATTCATTTGGAAATTTTCCTTTATATTGCTCATATTTTTCTTTCTCCGGAAGGTGAAAATATTCCAATTTGGACATTGAAGAAAAACGGTATTCAATTTGCTTACATATATTATCAACTATTGTATTAAATAGTTGGCTAAACGCGTGCTTTTCTTCAACAAGCAAATCATTACTCAGTCTTGGATAATTTTCTTCCGTTACATAAGAATCCCATAATGTTTCATAATTATTTTCCTGTTCATGTCTGAGTTGTTGCAAAATTTCGGTCACTTTCTTACAGCAATATAATATGTCAAAAGATTTGGATTGTAAAATGTTGTATAACAGTTTTTCCAAAAAGGTTTGAAAATATGTGGAGAAGTTTTCTTGTTTCAAAATCTTCCAAAAAGCTAAGAAAACCTCGTGCTTTTATTACAGTGTCAGGGTCCCATAGTTCACAATTTTTCACGACGTCTCGAAAAAAGTCCGTAAATTCATTTCTGTATTTTTGCACTGTGTTACTTAACCGTGATGTGTAATTCCATCTTGTAGGTGTAACAGAAGGAAGTCTTCTACCTACAAACTCTTGTAAAGCATTTATTCGTTTGGAAGATTTCGAAAAGAATGCAGACAATCCATTTAAAGTTTGAAAGAATGATTTGCACACTTTTATATTGGAAAGACCTTGTTGTAATGTTAAATTCAACATATGAGCATAGCAGGGTGTAAAAATGGCCAGTGGATAAACTTCGAGTACTTTGGCTTGCAAATCATTAATATGCCCACTCATTACACTCGCCCCATCATAAGTCTGTCCAACTAATTTTTCTTGAATTTGAAATTCTTCAATTATATTTACAACGTGGCAAAATAAGCCATCGGCTGTTTTATCAGAGCTAACGTCTGTAAAGCCAATAAACCGCTCGTAAACTTTACCTTCATAAACAAAACGCAAAACTGTCGAGAGCTGTGAGTTCGTCATTATATCTGAAGTTTCGTCAAGAATAATAGCGACAAAATTTGCTGAATTTACTTCTTCCTTAATATGATCACCAATTGCTTTAATTATGTCATTCTGTATGGATGGGGAAGTACCACGAAACACCGTTGCAGTATTTAAATGAGTATCCAAAACAGAATCGTATTCTCGAAGTGCATTTAAAAATTCAAGGTAATTTCCTTTGTTTAGTGCATTACAGGACTCATCGTGGCCTCGAAAAGGTTGTTCTTGTTTTCCTAGATATACTACTGCGTCAATCATTCGTTTTAATATTTCTCTATTTTTATTAACTTGTTCATTATGTTGACTTATATTAGCTTTACGTTGAGCGTCAATCATGACTTCAATTCGTTGTTTTCCAAACATTTTGAGAGAAAAAAATGATTGAACGTGTGACTGCGCTCTTTTGTGTTTTTTCAGTGCCGTTATCAGATGACTAAGGTCAGCAAATCCACTTTTATTCCACACGCTTCTTTCTTTGGAAAACAATAAACATGGCCAACAGAACAATCTAGATCGAAGTTCGCAGCCTGTTAACCACTCAGTTCGTTCATATGATGAAAATGAAAAATGTCTTGTATATTCACATTTATTGTCTTTATGCTTTATAAATAAATTGGGAAGAGGTGGACGTGGTTTGCCAATTTTGATGATCTTCAATTTAATTTCATAACTTCTTTTTGAGAATGGATTATTCAAAATATCTTCAACAGTATTCTTCATCATTATTGGGGTAAATAAAAAAATATAATCTACAATAGAAAATTAAGTATTGATCATATGTAAATAAGATAAAAAACTATTTTACGCCAAAATATAAAAAATGTGTGACCTGTTATTGTGATATAATGTAATAAAAAAGCAGCGACGGACGCAAGAGTTTTTGAAGTACGTGCACCAAATTCGAAACCAATTTTACTACTGAGCGCTGCCAGCCGACAGAACGACTTCAGCCGTTAAATCTCGGAACAATTTACTTTAGTCGGCCGCCGCACTCAAGGTCGGCGCGCCACATGAGTAATACATAGCGTGTCGGTCGCGCGGAAACTTTTAGAGCGAATGACAAATACCAATGCATACTATACACTGCATATTAAAATTTTATAATTTTGCATACCACTGTATGCAAAATGATGTCGCTTTATGCCCTAAATTTTCTAAATTTCTAAATTTATATTTTAGATGGTTTTGCGGGTGTGCGCCGCACACCTAGCACACCCTGAATATACGCCCCTGATACTTATTTCATTGCTCTAAAAAGCGAGTACAATGATTGACTGAATGATCGCTGCATGATTGTTATTAGTCAACAAGCTTTGCATACCTTAATACATTGCAGCCTGGTCTCCAATGAGAAAAAGGCAGTCACTTGGCAGACTCCGGCAGACACTCGAAGAGACTAGCAGACGCCCGCCCGCCCACGGACAACATACTGTCATAGACGCTCACGTCCTGAGAGGGGCTCAACTGGATCAACTTCCGCTATACTGTACTGTACTGAGGATCTTCCACTCACATCATCCTTCCGCCAGCTTCTCCACCATTGCTCGGAGAAAACTTCTTGGCCATCATAGTAACTGTAATATATATAATATAATTTAATAAAATTCTCCCTAGTTTCCACCTGCGTCTTACTGGCTGCGAATCCCGAAAGTGGTGGACCCCGACTTGATACGAACACGCAAAGTTTAACACCCGAAAAAATCATATTTATAATTTTTTTTAGTGTCTATAGCTTGTGAAAAATTCAAGAATATTAATCGTACTAGATACTAGTAGATCTATAATGATAAAAGGAATTTTCTATTTTTAATGGTTAACATTATTCAATAGATCACACGAACATCGAGAGGATACTTTTAAATCCGATGACCCTGGATCGTGTCAGTGCATCGCCGAATGAATTAATTGGCCGTTTGCTTTTTCGTGACCTCACTTTTTTGGGTACATAACTGTTCTTTTGTATTTCCGCGCTGATTAACGAGCGATGGGAAAGGTTGCAGATCGTTGTCGAGAGAGCCGCTGTTTTGCGTTTATATGTATGTATGTATATTTTATAAGTATAGTGGGTGTCTCGAGAGTTGCGAATTTGACCAAAGAAGACAATGCATTCGAATGCATTGTGGTCGCTGAGCCGGAGAGCTTTTTGTTGCCTGCGACCCACTTTAAAGTCACGCAATTACGTAACGACGAAAAAATGCAATTCGCAATATCAAATAGTATACGAGTGATGATACGGCGATATGAAAAAATCTTACGTGTATTGAAGCATTGCTGCTATTAATATTTGAGTGATCATATCTATAGTATATGTAACTATCAAAACTTCAAACTTCCACTTTTTGTAAAGAAAATATATAGATTCAATTCTTCACACAAAGAGGCCCAAACATATTAATTATAATTTGCTTATAATATTCTAAACAACTTTAAGCTATTTCTAAAGCACTAATATAATATAATACGTTCAGCATAAGATTAATGCCATATTTATTTATGATTAAATATATACTAAAAGTATCAAATAAATCAGTTTAAAAAAATGTTCACGCGGTCCAACTAAATAGATTTTCTTCTGAAATAATCAAAATCTCATCAGCACTTCTTAAGACTGTTCACATTATTTTTGACACTCAAAGGTCAATTCTTATATTTAGCGATCCAAAGACTCAGGGTCATTGCAGCACTTTTTCACGTCATCAAACCGATTTATATTGCGGTGCTCTGTTTATCAGTTACATTACAATTAATGAATAGTGAGTGAACAACAAAAACCGAACGAACACGGGGTCAATGGGCTGGTCCTTTGTCCCATGACCATAGGAGTGTGATGGAGCCTTTGTCAGCTCAAACTAGGGCCCTGCGCTTTATAGCTACTAACAATGAGCGGTTCTATGTCGGATTAGTATATAGAAAATATGCTAATTTTTTCTATAATTTTCCACGCGAATTGGGAACCACGCTCAAGTGCTTGACGAATCCAATTCGCAATTCTAAAATTGCAAAACTATCTAGGAGAGAAAGCATTATAATCTATAAATATATGTAGCCTTATGAGGCTTTAAAAAATTCAAAATATATAGATATAAATATTTTGGCAAATTTTGAAGCACTTATATGTAACATTAAATCAACATTTAGGACAAGCAAAGTTTTTGGGTAATTAACGTCAATGTTGAAAGCTAATTTTATTTTTCCCGCACGCACAATAATTAAAAGAAGCCTATTATAATGTTTAGAGTTAATGATATTGTCTTCTGGGTGACAAATTTGTAGACGACCATTGCGGTCATTTTTGATTATAACAAAATGATTTGTATAACATGTGATTTAAAGTGATATATTTAAAAATCTACCGTTTTCTAGCGTAACCTATGTTGGTGTTCCACGATTAGTTTTAAAAAGCTTAGCTATACCTGATAATAGTAAGCTAATGGTATACAAATAGAATACAAGGATTTACTGAACTTTAAAAAGGCTACATAACGTTTGTTTTCTATTCACATTCAAGAGCCAATAACCCAACAAGGTTGCAATGTCTTTCACTTTTAAATGTCTGATTAATCATATGTTTCATGTCGTAAAAATCTACTGTAAAAATTTTAATATCAACTCACTTCACCTCTGATTGTATTTAGTAAAATTAATTTTATTTGTATAAATTAAAATGCAGATTAGTTTACTCCTTTATATTGGAATCATAAGATATAACCGTATTTATAAGATTTATTAATTTAAATCAATACTTTATATGTATATGCAAATGAATGGCAAATATTATTCATTTATTCGGGATAACCGCAGACAAAAGGTTTAATTAATTTGAACAATTTTATTTATTCCCTACAATAATAGATTAAACAACCAGATATCTGTGTTAGTATTAAGGTAGATAATAAAATAAAAATAATATATTTTTTACAGATACGCAAAAAATAGAAGAAAGATTTCTATAAAAAAAAGTCTGGTCAAATGTATTGGTGTTTAGACCAAGACAACATACAAAACCACCCAACTGTCAAACCACTTACCGTTTAGTCGTTATAATATAATTTTGATATGAATAAAAAAGCTGTATAATTTCACTAAATTATGAATATTAATATTTCTATTCTGAATTATATATAATAAATTAATTAATACAAATAATCATGATTCATATGTATTATGCAATACATATGAAAGATAAAATATCGTCATAATTAACATCAATTTTTAAGAACTAGGCGTAATAAAAAAGCGTTATGATTAATGCTTCAGTTCGTATTGTCTAAGAAAATTAGGTCAAGGTCACAACTTACATTTAACACCTGGAATGATACGATCTTCAGATGCGGTCCAAACACTTGTTTTAATGACCATTTATTTTCAAAAGCATTAAAAAAATAACCTAGCCATTAAAAATTATATTTTTACGCAAAATAATTTTCTATTCTTATTAGTATTATTATTATCAACCCTAAATATTTTGATGTAATTATTGATAACAAATAAAGTTTTATAAATAAGGAATGAGAGCAGTCTTAACAAGTGTTCGAAGCTAGTAAATGGTTTTATATTTGTATGTTAGAAAATAATTTATTATAATAATTAGTATATTCATAAGTATATTATAAAAATATTATTTATAAGAACACAAAAAAATGGATAAGAACGGGTATGGTAAAAAATATTTAAAAAACGTGGAAGAATTTTTTTATGAGTATCGTAATTTATAATAAATTGCAACAATACCCAAGACAATTATGAAAATACAATAATTAATATGTTTAGAATAGCTATATATTAAGCTGTAATAATGTAAATGACACAAGGCGATCTCTATAAATTATGTCACAGGTTTTACGTGAATTTTTAAACCCCCCCCCCTTCCCTTTCCTAAACCTGTGGCATAATTTATTGAAGCCGCCTAATATAAAAACAATACATTTTTATAAGCATAGTACAATGTTAAAATATAAATAGTGTAGGCATAAATATAAACAGCGAGTAAAATGTATTTTAATAAGTTGTAAGTGAGAGTATATTGTTTAATGTCTGTTAAACATATAGTATGTTTAACAGACACTTGGGTCTATTATTAAAAGATAAAAACTTTTTTCATATATCGATTTATTTCTCTTAGGTAAAATAATAAATAATTATTAACCTTTATAAGTACATGTTTTAAAAAAATAAACACAAAAAATAACATTTATATAATATATTTTATAAAATAACAACGTAACCCCCCATATGGTCAGTTAATAAAATAATACGGTAACTCAATTAGAAAATAATGTATATTTATAAACCATATAAAAACCAAAAACATTTGTATAAAGCATTGGTATTTTGTACATGATATATGTATTTATGAATATTACTATACTTAAAATTTTATTATATTTTACTGTAGATAGCTACATTTAATTCAAATAGCCATTTTTATTTATATATTTATTTGAGAATTATTATTTTTTCATGTCTACTTAGAAGCACCATGATTTTATAACATTTTAATCGTACATATGATTTTTTCAATTATACAATATTAATATAAAATATTCAAGCTTTTTTGCTTTATTTAAATTTATATACAATAGTGAATATTATAAGTGAATATTATGTGCAAATTTATAAATTTGTGAAAAAATGTATATTTTTTTTAATACTTGATACCACTATATATGTATGTTAATCTTCTCATAGTAAATATTAATGGCAGTATCTTTTGATAAATTCATTACTAACAATGATAATTCACAAGCTTTCTTCAGCAAATTTAGAATCAATATTCCTTATGGTCAATTTATATAGTTACATAAATAATCCTAAAATAGCTTATTACATCTAAAAATCTGCTTAATACCATTTCATTTATACTGAATTTTCACACGTAGGACCACACCTATCATAAAATAACAATATCACATTTTGTTAAGTATTTCTTGAAAATTATACAAAATAATTTTTTGTATTTATTAATATTCTTTCTTAGACACCAACATCTTAAAATATATTCTAAAAATAATATTAGATATAGATCTAGTTGTAAATAATTGCAGTCAAAAATCTATGTATACATTTGGAAAAAAATCTATTGCTTTAACAGGTTCGCCGACTAAGTTTTAAAACGTTTAACAATACTGCAAAAATCAACAGTTAGCATTCACAACACTAAAAAATAAGATTGATTGTTCCTTTTATTGTTTTGTACCTAAAGAACTTGCTGTTCTCAACGGACGCAACGACTTTAACTTTGTGGAATGAACATCGAATTTAATATCTACATCACATCCCACAAGTGGGTGATTAGCTATGACCTCTTCATTATTTTTGCTGTCTACTGATAAGAAGCTCGTCTGACTAGGCAATTTATCGCTGGGCGGTGAGATCGGAGTACCCAAACCACTGTCTCCACTCAAACTCTGATTATTTAAAGATAACTGTATATCATGTGGCATTGACGCTGGACTAGTATAATTCGGCTTAGTTAAATCATGAGTAGAACCATGAGGAGATAATCTTGCATCCAACTTACGTAAATTATCGTCAAAGTCACGCTTTAGTTGTTCAGCTTGCAACTTTTGCTGTCTGATTTGTTCGTGTGAATGAGCGAAGAACTTGGACGTCTTCTTCGATTCCATTGGTGTACTAATCTCACTCTTTGCAGTGTCGACATATTCAGAACTCTCATCTAATACTCTCAACGGATAACCTTTCAAAGTCGGTGAGATCTTTATCGAAGGCGTTACTACATTCGATTCTGCCTTTTTATTCAGATCGTTTGTATTAGCCATTAGACCTGCGTTACAAGAATAAGACTTCTTCATGGAAAGATACTGCCTTTTCTTCTCTAAATCTTGCTGATTCACAGGTGCTTCTACAACCTTTGGCTGCTGTTTAACTGGCTCTTTATTGAACAGATTAGGAGCACTCAATCCAGTTTTTAATATGTGAGGATATTTACTGGTCTTTTCTACTGCTTTATCGTCAAGATCAGAACTTGATTCTTCAGAGAGAGAATTGCTATTATCATTAGAGAAATCAGTAGATGAAAATTTGCTGGTGAAGCTCTGTCCGAACTTTTGACCTAAGACACCAAACGTTTTCCTGTCGCCCTGTTGTACTTGCTGACAAAGTTTTCTTATGTCGCTCGGTAGCTCTGAATCTTTTTTCTTGTCATGTGTCGTGCCTATGAATCTCGCCAAGTTGGCCACAGTCTGCTCTAAAGACTTGACCTGGTTCTCTAAACGATTTTGGGACGCTTGCAAATTGTTCGTTTTTGAAGATGATATCTAAAAATATACGATATAGTTCAAAATTAGATAATTATTTTGATATATACATTAATAAAAAAATTAAGATTACATCTAATTGTTCCAAAAGTTGTCTGTTCTTCCTTTCGAGTTGCTTATTTTCACTCTCAAGTTTACCCAATGCTTCCATCTTTGGAGCTATAGCTGCCATTTCTTCTTGAAGTACATGATACTCGACAAGATATTCATTCAGTTGCCGTCCAAAATCAAGAGCAAACGTCTACATAAAATAGAAACATTAATATTAATACTTAAATTATACATCAAACCATTTGCTACAAAATATACAGGGATGTAATTCCAGCTTTTTCCGGAGGGGGGCAAAAGTTGGCGATTCAGTGGTCTTTTTTTAATATTTTAATTTCATTAAGCACTTGGTTATCTAGCGTTGATATTAAGAATTGTTATAACAATATTATGACTAACAATAAGTGAGAATCAAATAAAGCATATCTAAACCGAATTTTGACCAATATGAGAGCGCAAAAAACAATTATCCCTTCTCAGAAGTCAAAAATCCATGTCAAAAGCAATAAAATCGTGTCAGCGACGAAGCGATTTTATTGCTTTTGACGTGAATTTTTGACTTCTGAGAAGTGATAATTGTTTTTGCGCGCTCCTATTGACCAAAATACAGTTTAAATACACTTCAACCAATACACTCATATCAGAAGTCCGTAGTAATATTGGTAAGGATAGCTATCATATTTTTAAAACATATTGTAATATCTAAATACAGATAAACTATGGAGCAATATGCGAAATGCGACATCCCTGAGAGATTAGTCGGCTTACTTTGTATTTTGGACTTGACATAATGAAAGTTCTAAAAGTATAAGTATGTAGTTTTAGAACTTTCATTAGGTTACAGTTAACAGCAAATGTACGTTTCGCAACTGTCAAATTAAGTTTCATAGACATTTTAGACATATAGATATCATATAATTTCACTAGTGCCTATAAGTAGAATTATATTTTCGCTAGTAAAAATATATATCTTCTGGTGAAAATGCATTTGGACTTCACTAGTGAAAATATAACTTCACTGAAAAATACATATTCACTGTAAAAACATACTACACATGGAAAAGTTGTAGTCATATAATTTTACTAGCATCTGCCAGCTAAATTTTATTTTCACTGATAAAAATATCTACCAGTGAAAATGTATTCCGATATGATTTCACTGAAATTATGTATTTTAAAAAATATTTTCGGATATATTCAATACTGTTTTTCTTAGATTTACTTTGAAAAAGTCATTTCAGCTTTTTCCAGGGGGGGGGGGCAAAAGTTCGACAGATACTGGTCGTTTTTTTTAATATTTAGATTTCATTAAGATTCATAGTATTTCATTAAATGACATGAATTTTTCTGGCCAAATTCAACGAGGGGGGGTGCTTCCCTTCCCCGCCAAATGACGTCCCTAAAAATATAAAGTAACTTAAGATTAGCTTTTTTTAAACACAATATGCAAGAGATAATTGCCACAATGGAACATTGGTTGTCACAATAGTTTTTGCATAAAATATATACAAATAAGTAAAGCTGCTGAGGAACTGAGGAATGCGCTTTTTGTGCAACTGATGCTTTTTGGGCAACTGAAGTGGTAGGCATTTCATACTCTAACGTAGAGTATAAGATGCCTACCACCGAAAGGAATACAAATTCAAAGCTCAGAGACAAATATACAATGAAAACAAGTGTAGGGGTTCATACATAATATCCAATTAGAAATCAACCATCACAAAAAAAATACAAAATAAAACGTATTTTCGAAACACCCAAGAATTTGAAGAGTGACTACTCAACCCCACTAAGTACCTTTATTTATGTATGATCTTCAAGATACGCTTAAAACAATATTAATGGTCTAGCGCACTAAATAACATTTATTAACATTGAAGTGACCACAATGGTTTCGCATATAAAAGACTACTTGTAAGATATAAAGCAAGGTTTAACATACAGACATTGGCAAAGTTTAACGGTACAGCCACACAAATATAACAGCCTTTCTCAAAATATATTTTATGTATGCCCTTAGTTATCTATTACTGTCATTTGATCTTTGTATAAAGAATGGTTCAACATATAAATCTTATATTTGTAGCAAAAATATTTACTTTGTAGTGATACTAAAAGTTGTCTTACCCTTTTAATAACTTTATCCAACATTGGTTTATCTATATTCGGCATTTTATGTTTCATGTAATCCATAATTTCTTCGAACGAGTCGCATATCATTATATTGTCTTTGTGAATATCCAGCAATGCAATAGCCACTCTAAATATAATTTCGGACGATTCCAAAAATAGTAGATCTAAAATTAATTGAACAATTAGTATTAAATCAAATAAATATACAATAGAAAATAAGCTAAATCTAACCAAAGACTCTGGTAACAAATCCCAATGGAAACTGTGATGTGAAGATGGTTAGAATCCAAGGTGCTGCATATAGCGTCGGCGATACGTCGTACTCGTCAAACTTTTCGTATAATTCTGGTATATGATCTTTTAGCAATCTTGATAACTGATACAACTGAATTTGTAAAGCGATCATATCAGGCAAGTACTGTTTTCTTAGACCACGTCTGAACATGAGATGACGCAGCATGAGGAAAGCTTCCGCTTCTTCCAACTGTAATGATATAATTTAGATTAAATATAAAATAGAGAACTATACATTCATATCGACTTCTTACATGTAATAATAAAACTCCAGCTACGAAACTTAAGCCTTGACAATAACCTACTTCCGGATCGAGCAAAGAATAAGCTTTCAAAAGGTTAAATAATGCTAATTGTCCAGGTCCCAATGGCGATGAAAAATATGTATGATTGGGGAACGTTCTTCCTGTTGATTGAGAAGATATAAAATTAATATAATATTTGAGGAGTCTCAAGGCAGTGGATTATATAATACAAATACATACATAGTAGCGTATTTAAGAGAGATTCTTACCTAAATCTATTAAGATAGCATGCTGATGAGAAGTAAGCTGCTTCAGAAGAGATTCATAAGGAACACTATAATTAGGAATGTGTTTGATATCTGGTGGGGGTTGTCTTAGACAGAACTGCTCGGCCAAAAAGTACCAAACCTCTCCTCTCTTTGCTCTAGGAACTCCTAAAAATATTAAAATATATCACATCCCATATAACATTTATAGTATATTTAAAACAAACCGTTTCTTATGGACTGTAGTAGCATTTGAGAATCAACTTTGGTAGATATTCTCGATTCACGTGGTGCAGTCAAGATATCCCATACTTTTGAGTTCTCGTTTCCACCACTGCCTATATCTTCGTACTCTAATTTAATACGCTTCACAGCTGATACTTCTTGTTTGGCTGCAATTTAAATCAATATTATTAACAAGGCTGTAATATAAAAAAAATATAGAATGTTATCGAACCTCGAAGTCTAGCATTTTCTTTCTCCATTCTGATCAACAAAATAGCTTGATTTATCCCCTTTTTCCACAACTCCTTAATTTCTTCCTTGTTCCTTTTCTTCGGCTGCATTTGATCGAAGTTCGAGTACGACGACGGTCTGCGTAGAAGCTCTCCAGTGGTTGCCACTAGAATGACATGACAAACAATCCTGTAGATATTATATTACACAACCCATGATTACGAAACACCATTATCAAATACCTGGACTATCAACACCACTTTCTCTACTATTTTCAAATTCTTCAACCAAAGTGCCTGTTTGCATTACTCTTTTGAAAATAGCTTGTCTCCACGATCCCATATTATTCAAATGATCAGAAGACGATTCATCTGATTCTGAATCATCATTCCTTTTCCTGATCTTATGCTCGTTTTTAGAATAACCCTTAGCTGACGGATTGTTTCCGAGCTTCATAAATCTAAATATGTATAAAACATTATTATTTAATCAATTTGAATAATAATGAATATTAATTGCCATATTACATATCCATCATCGGAGATTTGAGCTGCGGAGACGGAGACAATTCCATATCTCTACCGTTTTGTTGCAAGTTCAACGAAATATCTTTAGGACTGCTTGAATTATCCTTAAAACGACCATTCAATTTAGTATCATCGAGAGGAAAGTCAGCAGTTTCGCGTGTCGGAGTTCCTAAATGACTCATCGGCGAAGATTCCTAAATTTGTACATAAAAATAAATATAAATTTATAATTGTATATATAGATACGATTATACCTTTTTAAAGTCTTTAATAGACACGCTAATATCATCTTTTGAAGCTTTTCTCTTAAGTAGATGATCAAATGAACTTGACAATGATCTTTTAGCCTTCATGAAAATTGTGCTTCCGCCCAAATATTGATTGAGAAATTCAGATCTATTTTTTGAATTTAATTAGTAAATCATTGCAGATACTTTATTATATATTTATATTACCTATTTTCTGCTGTATCATGAACATGTCTCTGTTGCTTTGCTTCACAGTGTGCTCTCAATAACATCATCAAGAAAGCATTACGTTCTCCGACCTAATAAATTTGATTGATTTAAAAAATAGTTTTATTTGTATTGTATAGTTTTAGATCAAGATTTTATACCTCAAGAAGATCTTCAGTTCCACCTTGATATTTTGTAATAATTTGTACTTGCTCTTCTTCGACCAGTTGATCTATT
Source organism: Plectrocnemia conspersa (assembly GCF_051122295.1). NCBI lineage: Eukaryota > Metazoa > Arthropoda > Insecta > Trichoptera > Polycentropodidae > Plectrocnemia > Plectrocnemia conspersa. The sequence continues at coordinate 3,832,886 of NW_028277175.1, forward strand.
CTTCTCAATATTGTGCTATGAATCCGCTTTTCGTTCAAGCCGTCCAATTCTTGGCAAAGCTTATGATACCACACCATCGGACAATGTTCGCACGTGAACATTGGAGATTTTTCTTTTCCTTGTTTCGCCATCTCAGAATGAGCCACAAAAGCTTGTGTTATAGCTGCAATTATTATTCAGATTATAACATATTATTACTACAACTAAACATAAAATTTAAATTTCATCCTTAATACTTTACCTCCGACTACATCGCATGACACGCTATCCGACTGGCACTTGAAAACATATCCGACGAAACATTCCATATCAGGCTCTCTGCATATGAATCCAAAATGCTCCCTGTTTGACATACCTTGTACGCAGCTAGCAACATCTCGTAGCTGTTTATGCAATAATATTTGCTTCCGATCAGGACTGATGAGTCGCAGATCTGTTCTTCCAACCTTTACAAATAAATATCATTAGTAAGCACTACTTTCAAATATAAATTAAGCTGTGAAATACCTGAAACAGCATAGTCCTGTTTTGATCACCGATCAATTGAGTGATTGGAGTCTTGTTGAGATTCAACGTTCCAATCGATGCTGATCTGTCCCTCGAGAAAGGCTTCTTAAAGTTGTCTTCATAGGGATTGCTATCTAACGATTCTTGAGATTCGGAAAACGTCTTCGTTCTATTCTGATATTTGCTCTTAATAATGTTATTCAGCTTCTCTGAATCTAATTCTTGATTCTTTGCGTGATGCGATGGCGAAAATTCAGAATCGTCTTCCGTTAAAGTACTTAAATTATTATGATTATCGTTTTGAACATGGTTTATGATAAGCACGGTGGGCTCTAAGGCAACTGGGAATGATTTCTTTGTAACCGTTTCTTTCTTTTCGTTCACAATGTCGTCTTCGTCGTCAGAGAAGAAATGTTTGGAACCATCTAGCGGAGTCAGAGACGGAGACATTAAACCGTCTTGCTTGCCTCCGTTGCTATCTTCTCGGCTCAACTTCAAGTCTTTCTTATGCGATAGTGGAAGAGGTGCGAATTCTACTCTCTTAGCGTTATGGTGTATGATCTTTTCTGGAATATCGTCTTCGGAATACAAAGAATCCTGAAAATTAAAACACATGGTATAGGTTTATCAATCAATTCTACTTGTGAGCTGGGAATAAAAAGACAAATCAGGATATGATAAAGTTATTTCTTATAAAGCCTAACCGGGCAATCATCGAAAATATGTTTTAATAGTTATATGGATACATTCCCAGAAGAGTATAATTAAAATTGAAATTATTTTTCAGCACATAAATAAGTGACTCCAATTGTAATAAGATTTTTATATTTACAGAAAGCTTTTTATATACATATACATGAGATAAAATGATGATGAGAAGAATAGATACTTACAGCTTGTGCAGATAAAAGACTGTTTCTTCTCATTTGTGCCGCTTTTGCCTTTTCAATCTCATACTGTTTAAATTTACCCAAAGCGTCATCGATCAACGTTTCTGGCACCTTTTTGTGTGAGACTTTGATCTTGCCAATGTACAGCACCTGAGAGACGTTATATTTTTTATGTAATATTATGTATATGCTAATTACATATGCATAATAATATTTGCGAACTCACCTCAAAGAAGTGTGAATTACTTGGCGATATGTCAACACAAAGAGACGTTAAATTTGCTGCATTACTAGCGCTCCGCACAAGTGGAAACGAGCTTGTTGCGTTATCCGAAGCAAGAGTCGAGCCAGATCTGTAAATAAAATAAAGCATTATAAACCAGTGAAGGTCTATAGAAGCACAGAGTAATAAATAATTTTGAGACATTGATCGATACAAGGACAAAGGATTTTCTAACAACAGTATTAGGATCTTATAAACGAAAAAATCAAATTCTTTACAGATATAACTAAAATAAATGTTTTTAATTATATGCATCATTATTTATCTCCACAAAGTCTGAATGTCTTTGAAAATTGATTAGCTCTGCCATTGAAAGATGGTAAGCCAACATCTAGGTCAAACTCAAATTTAGTTTTCATGTTTGTTTACTTCTATTTAAAATAGTTAAGAGTTAGTTTACATACAAATTGATTTTGTGATACTAACTGATATCTGGATAATACCTTATTGAGAATCTAAATATGAATATGTACGTTAACAAGTAGGCAGTACCTCTGTACTACTCCATAATTATTAAGATGTATATATAAAAAATAATGTTTATGTGTAGTACCTTAACATGTAGGGTACCTACATAATTACCCAAGAAAGGAACCATCAACCAAAGGCAAGAAAGTCTTTTAAGCTTTTTCTAGAAAGGGGCAAAAGTTGGCTAGTCAATGGTCGTATTTTTAATATTTCGATTTCTTTAAGATTTAAGTGCCCCACCTGCCTCCCCCCAATGACGTCTCTGAATAAAGGAGTATTACAAAACAAAAAACAAGAGTGAAGGTGTCATTCACACCCGAAAATCTTAATAGTGACTTATCTCACAATAACCACGCACACTTTCAAAAACTATCAACTATTAATATTCATATTTTAAACCATTAAACTGCATTATGTATCTAAATATTACGTATGTATGATCTTCAAGTGTCAAACAATAATCATTATCAAATAACATTTTAAACCACCACAATGATTTCAAGTATAAAGAACCACACAGAAGACATACTCTTGCTTCATAAGAGAAATTTAACAGGATCGTCATTGGTCTAAATAAGCTTTCTTTCTTATTAATCTGGGCTTTGTCTATAGAAACGTACAAAATACTTGACACCTCAGCCTGCTATATGCCTCATTTAATACTGACTTGAATACTTGAACTCAAAAATTAAGTGAAGATATAATATGTCAACTAAAAGAGGATATAAATATATGGAAAGCCTTTCCCTCACAATTTAATGAGTACTGCACAATTAATGATATTTATCCGGTTGGTACTTGAAAAAAAAACAGAAAAAATACATATGCATGAACAAATAAGAGGAGAGAATATATACATATAGTTTTTAATAACTTCATAAAAGAAATAAAATTTTCTATTTATAAATTGTTTTCGAATACGTCAGACGGTGCTCCATGTATGACCAATCGTAATAATGGTTTTATTTATTTTAATTATCCAAACTTTTTATTATACCTCTGCATTATCCACCAACAAGTTTTATGTTCAAAGAGACTTAATACACAACATGTTATGGAAACTTAAACTTTAAAATAGTCAATTCTATATAAGGCAGTGCCCTTCAGAGACATCTATTTAGATTAATAAATGAAGATAATGATAAGGAACTTTTGTTGCACATTAATGTTAGTCAGCTTAGCAGAAGTTGAGTCCTTATGAGGTTTTTAGAGATATTAGAAGACATAAAAAGTTTCCTCTGTAATAGAGGTGATTGTTACACACAATTAACATAGAGTGGTTATTTAATGTATCATTCTTAGCAGACGCTCATTACCAAACGTTCCCATTGCGACGGCGCCGACACGATTTTATTGCTTTTGACGTGAATTTTTTACTTCTGAGAAGTGATTTATTGTTTTTGCGCCCTCCTATTGACTAAAATTCGGTTTGAATTCACTTTGACCAATAACCAAATCAGAAGTCCGTCGTAATATCAGTAAGAATAGGTATCATACTTTTAATACATAGTTTAATATCTAAGTGCAGACAAACTATGGAGTAATATGCGATATGCGACGTATGTCTATACTTCTCCTTTCATTTATTTTCTCCTGAGAGATGAGTTAGCATGGTTTGTATTTTGGACTTGACCTAATGAAAGTTCTAAAACTTAATTAGTATTAGAACTTTCATTAGGTTAGGTTTCAGTATGATCAGATAATGGACGTTTCGCAACTGTCAAATTGCGTTTCATAGACATTTTAGAACAGCAAATAGTTTCACTAGCTAATTATATTTTCGTTAGTAGAAATATATATCTACTAGTGAAAATGTATTTGGAAATTAACCCGTAAAAACAGGGCTGTGGAGTCGTTAAAAAAAAACACGACTCCGACTCCGATTCTGATATTTACCAACAACACGACTCCACTCCGACTTCGACTTCGACTCAAAAAAGTTTAATTTTACAGGTATTTTTGGTGTTCTTCTACACGTTTAATATTCATAAGCTATACACATTCATTATTACGCAATTAAAATTTCATAAATTTCATAATTTAAAAAAATGGTCGGAGTCGCTCATTTTTCACGACTCCGACTCCGACTCCAACTCCGGCCAAAACACCACGACTCCACGACTCCAACTCCAACTCCGACTCCACAGCCCTGCGTAAAAATATATCTTCACCGAAAAATACACATTCACTGCAACATTTATACATCGCATATAAATAAATAATGATAAGTTTGTAATGTATATATTACTATGTATGGAAAAGATGAGAGCATATAATCCATTAGCACCTGTCAGATAAATTATATTTTCACTGGTGAAAATATATATGTATGTATCTAGCGGTGAACATGTATGACATATTTTAAAACATATTTTCCGGACAGATTCGAGACTGTTTACTTTAGAATTTTTTAGGGATACCCTGACAATTTCTGCCTTAGTATCAGGGACGTCATTTCAGCTTTTTCTAGGAGAGGAGGCCAGTTAATACTATTTTTTTTAATATTTCGATTTCATTAAGATATACAGTACCTGCCTCTCCCTCTCTCCCCCCCCCCACAAATAACGTCCCTGCTCGAAATTTATGAAAAAGGGGTTTAAAGAGTTGTTATGTTGTGGTAATTAATGGCTTTCTATTGGGTATTTTGAAAATCTGATTTCACTTGTTTTGTTTAATTAAACTTTTGTTCTTGTAGCTCTCTGAAGGGTCATTATTAGAATAACCTCACATTTTTTATATACCCAAATATTGTTGTACTTTATATAGTCAGACAGTGCTTTTATATATAGCTCTATCTAAAAAAATATTTTATTTACATCGACATCTATGAACAAAAGTGTATCAAGATAATAGCATATAAATCTAGCCAAGTTTAAAACCGTTACTAAATATGTAATATTATACTAGCCATGTCTAACAGTGATGCAATCTGTTTTGATTGCTTCAGACCTAACAAAAATATCTAAATATACAAACAAACTATAAATTTTTTTTAGGTAATTTCTATCTGATAGGGCAAAGATCCAAGTAATTCAAATATCACATAATGAACAACATTTTTTAACTTCAGATTAAAAATCTATTTAATTAATTATATTCTCCTAGCTTTCTTGATTAATAAAATAAGGCTATTATGTACTCTAATACCGAGCTAATATACTACAATATACACAAATATAATAATGACTTAAATATCTCTAAAATAAAACGATCAAGCAGTATTTATAATGAGACAGATATAATACTGTTTATGTTGGAAGATACACCTCATGTATGAAAATAAAACGATTCAGTATCGGTTCGTCATCTCATTACCTATTCAATCCCGTCGAGTAGCTTCTAGACTGCGACATGTTCGTCCCGGTCTTGTTCAATCCATCGACAGAAGCAGTCGGAGATTCAGTCATATTCAGCTGGAAACCTCTGTTGGTTGAAACGGACGTCTGCCTCTGAATCGTCACAGTCGGCGTAGACGAAGCGGGGCTCAGTCGTTTACCAGAATCTGTGTTTTTGTTCAACGATTGCATACTTCCTCCATGTGGAGCCAATTCTTTCATATGCCCAAAGAGTTCGCTGACCTGTAAACACCAAAATAGTATTTAGACACATGATTTATATTACAAGCATCGGGACGATGAACCGTATATATCCGGCAAAATCACGGAAACCATTGTCTTTGTAGTGCTTATCGAACGTCGTGACGAATTGGAACCGTTCCAATATTAGCTTAAATGAGGGCAAGATGGTGTTCAGCTGCGCTATTATCTATTTCTGTCTTATGTCCAAATGGTCGCCACAACAGCAAAGCCAAAATTGAACGATTCCCTTTTCAGTAACATAAATTGCTGCTTTTAAAATGTGTTTTTCATCAATATATGAACAGAAGGCCAAGCGATCATTGACAATTAAGAGGAACGACTGAATTTACTGACCGTGCTCATAACGCCAACTGCATAAATTCAATGCCAGCTGGTGCAGTTGCGCACACGTTTACTTATAAGTTAATTTATTTTAATTATTTTAGTTCGAAAGACGTCTTAAAATAGATAGGTTTATATCATATATAACTTTTATAGAAACAATACTACATTAATCATATGTTATTAATACATGCTATGAATAGCCTTAATGCATACAGGAAGGTATTTATGTCCATAAAATCATAATAATACTACTTCCTATATGTGTCACAGGAGTTTCTCAATGGATCTTTTATATGTGTATTTATAAATACAATAGTAGAGCTTATTGCTTATTCATAAGTAGGTTTAATTATAGTGACTTTAGAAGCCTTATAAGAGTTTATACAAAATCTAGATTATGATGTAAGGTCGATACAGTAGTTTCAGTGACTCGTTCATTTTATTGTATACTAAGAACATAAGGAAAAATTATCAGCTTCTTCCAGATTAAGCCAACAAAAACATCTAAAAATTTGGTATCACAGTCATATGCAAGTCTAATAATGATATTCTAAAATGTTCAAAACATGACAGTGTTTCTTATATGTATTTTATCTTATCTGATTTTTAAAACATCTAGAATTTACTAATAAAATAGCAATAATAAAAATAATTTAGTTAGGTCAAGTTCCGTACATGACTTTGTACACAGCATTTTTTTTAATACTGTAGTTTGAAAAAAATACATAATCATTGTCTTTAAATATGTTTACAACCGCTAAATGTATACAATATATAAAACTTGAACTAATAAATGTAAATCATTAATTAAAACTGTGTAAGTAGCTGAATACATTATAATGCACATTCACCTGAAGACTTTCACTTAATATACTTTAGAAATAAATCTAACCAAACTTATCTAGATACATACATATATATATATATTGATTAGAGTTTTATCAAGAAATCTATGATTATAAAAAAATTTTATGTGTATCTGTGAAATTATAAACCTTATCTGCTAAAATCTAAAGTTTAACAATGAACAAAATCTTACCCTTGTCTTGATATTTATTGAAGAAGCATCCGAAACGGAGCTGAATAACCTGAGGTCCAAGTCCGGCCGGTTCATTTTGTACAATTATTTTATCACAAGCACATAGCACAAATTAATAAATATGTCCAGATCACTGTTCACAAAACACATTTAATCAACATACACAAAAGCGCGTTCGCCTTGATTGAGGCTATCGTGACGTATTTAATTTGCTTCATTTTATTTACATAGTATATATTGATTGTTTCAATTGTAAAGTGTCGTCATACGTTGTTTATTTTAATTTAATATTGGGTTTAAATAAGTACAAACAAAATAGAGGCGAAGCAACACAGACTGCTATAATTCATCCAAGCATGAGCAAACATAATGTGTAAAAATCAATAAGAAAAAAATGTATTTTATTAACTCAGTTGCGATTCTTCTTCCTCACTGAAAGACAATCAAACACGCGTGTTTTTCATCGCTTTCAGTTGTAACTACTGTCATTTGTATCGCGGTGGATTAGCAAGCAACAAGTGTTACCGGAGGCGCATGACAAAAACGCGTTTGGCGTAAATTTGGCGCAGCACAAAGGGTGAGTTTGACGATTGATTTAGAAAGAAGAGTCTTTTGGTTATACGATTCGATTGAAAAAGTTTGTTAAAAGCGAAGTTTTGAAAGGTTTTGTTAAGGTCGAAAGTTGCCTTAATGTAACAGACGCAACACCTAACATTATATTATAATTTATTTTATTAATACTACAATTTTGTATAATAGTTTATGTTTTGTTACGTGTTCATATTAAAGAAATTTAGGTACGTAATTAAATTTTATAAAACTTGTAATTTTTAATGATTTTGTGATAATTTTACTCCATCGTTATACGACAAACACAAGATCGTTCATTTTAATTTTAATAAAAAATATTATTAGTCACATTTTTACGAAATGTTTACGTTTTTTATGTCACGTTTTAAGTAATATATTGATTACGTGATACTTAATGATCAAGTTGTGAATGATTGGACTTTATATTAATATGGCACTAAAAAAATGTATATATATTATGGCATATATAAATAATCAATAACATCAATAATTGTTTTTTTGTGCATATTAACCAAAATTGTAAAATTACATGCTAAAGATGTTTCACTTGATTTTAAATTTAAATTATGATAATTGGAGTAAATTATTTTAATAGACTAAACTTAAATTCCACAAAAAAAATATTATTCAATAATTTATGCAAATTATTTAATATGAAACAAATGAATATTTAAAACATAATTAATTTTTTTTAGAATTCATTGAAAACTTTAAAAAGTCATGAAAGTTTTTAATTATTTATTTGCATTCTTGAAATATATTTGATTTAAATAAAATAAAGTAATATTACTTAATAATATACTATTAATAGTTGATTAATCCTTTAATTGCCGATATCTGATAAATAGGCTATTGCTATTTTGACGTAAACTAACAGATTTGACGTCATCGTTAAAAAAAATAATCAAATACAATGTGATGCTATGTATTTATTAAGACATAAATACCATTTTGCTAGAAAATATATTTTTATAATCGCTATTTAGAAAGTAATCCTGAAAACCTGGCAATTTTAGTGTTAAGTAGATATATATATAGCAAAAATAAATAGTCAATACATATTGTAATTTTAAATGTATCTTCATATTGGCGGTATTGAAAAATATTTTGGGTTTATGACAAACTTCCTTTTAAAAAAAATCTGAACTAAGTTTGTTAAAATCAACTTTATTGTCATATCTCAAATAAAACTTATAATATTTTTAGAATTAACTGCTATAAAATAATATTTCAATGGCTCTTTTATGTATATTAAAAAGCATAAAAAAAATATTGGCAAGCATTATTATACCATTAAAGTCAAACAAGGATTTCAAATTTTGCAAATATTTAAAAATGGATTTTATTAAATACTACTTATTTATTTTTTCATAAGCATTTTTATTAAAATATAAATAAGTTGTGACAATATTTGAAAAAAAAAATGTATTTTGATTTTTTTTTTAATTTAAAAAACACTTCTTCACAATTTTCTATACAAATTTTAACAGAACTAATATTTTTTGGAATTTTTTAATAGCTGCCATTTAAAAACAATATTAGTGATTAGGTGGACGAATTTAGGTTTAATTAATATTCAATATGAAAATTTATTTACTAAGAATAACGTATTGCTTTCTGTTATTAATTTCATCATTAATAAATTATAAATTAGTGTTTTTAAAATTCATATTTAACATATAAATCACATATTGGCTCACGCTCATGCATGTATTGACATGAACTTGAAGCGTTTGAGGTTAAGAAGCTATTTATTTTTAATTATTACATACGTCGAAACAACTGCGTATAAATATACGAACAAAACAAAACACAAAGTTGCCTTAGTCTATTTAGTCTATTTAGAATGAAAGCTTTATTAAAATATTTTACTAGAAAGACGCTTTGAACAAACGTGTATATTTTCGTTAATGATGTTAGCACTTTTTTTTCGATTTACGTTCAGCACTCACTAATTCTAGAAACACTGCACTGTCTTTTGCGAAAGTTTTTGAGGAAACTCGCGAATGGATACGTCCACGCGGCGACCGGTCGCCAGACAAATAATTACAAAAATAGAGCACGCTCGTGTGCCGCCTCTCTGGCTGTGTGTATCCCGTGTCAACTAAGATGACCGAATGACACTCTGGGATGACAAACCATAGCAATAGTATAACAACTCAAAATAACTGTTTAAAAATGAAGGTGATTTCAGAAGAAGCATTATGTAAACAAAAGGAAACCACTACATATGAGAAGTTAATTTGGGTTAGCATTACAACAAATCGCCTGTTTTTATCACCACGCACGTGGCACGCTACCTTCTTTAGTTTATGCAACGACCAATACCAGGGACATGCGACCTTGCTTTTGAAATTTTGGGTAAATAACTAATAACCTAAATAGTTAATGCAGCAACTCAAGTTGGTGAACCAAGTTTGTTAACCAAGCCAAATATATAATTTACGGCAAAAATGTAAAACTACATAGCTACCATCATGACATTTTCCGTTCATGTATGACTTTTTATAAAAAAATATATATTAGCTATTAGATCACTTGAAAAAATAATTGTGGTTTATGACTTCTATGTTTAAATACATTATATTGAAATATACTTTCGGCAAAAGCTTGGTTGTTGAAGACTTTGTCTGTAAGAAGTCGTCGAAATGTCAGATTTAATAGCTTTTGAAAAAGCAATTTCTCGATGTGTGATATCGCGTTATCGTGCAAGAGAATTGAACCTTTTTGCTTACCGTACGTCGCTGTTAATGATGCATTTTTTGATCTCTTGACAAATTCTTTTGGCCTTTATTATTATCAAACCATGTGCAAACCACTTTCTGTTGTCGTAAAAAAATATAGTTTTTGTGGCCCTCTGCAATTAAATTGAGAAACGCATTGTTTATATTGTATAAAAAAAGTTCGAAAGTGCGGCACCCATTAAACAAGATTTTTAAATTTTTTAGCAGTTATAAGTAGTCTAGAACTGTTTTGTAGAAACTGTTTTATTATTAAACGTTTCAATGCTTGGTCGCAAATTGTTGTGCAAAAGAATTGAACCTTTTTGGTTAGCATTAAGATGACCATACGTCGTAGTACATACGTAGCAAATCACAAAACAGTTTTTCAAAATCCTTAAAGACTTTATTTTTGTCCAGAAATAGTGCAGATCACTTTCTGTTGTAGTAAAAAATCCAGTTTTTATGCCCCTTTTCAATAGTTTGTGTTGCGTAAAAGAAGTTTGGAAGTGCGGCACCCATTAATCAAGATTTTTTTAATTTTTAGCTGTTTCGAATGATCCAGAACTTTTGCATTACTGACGCCTAAGTTTTGTAAAAGCACTTTAATTATTAAACATGGTTCTAATTAAACTTATGTTTTAAGTTTCAAGGCTCTCGTCCACGTTTCTTAACAACACTAAAAATATTGTTAAGTATACGATTAATTCATGCTGTACTTAAAAAATCATAAAAAGTTTTATATAAGCTTATTTTTATCTTTAATTTAATACCGAAATTTTAAGCAAGATTATCAATAAAACTGAATTAATTTTTAGCAAAATACATAATATTTTTCTAAAAAACCTTTTATAGATAACATATTAAAAATACCTTTTCGTTAAGAGATTTGATAAAAGAATGCTGTTCTGGTGCAAAAATATTGCATTTTATAGTTTAAGTAACTATGTTTTCACCATTTTGTGAAATGCTGCGAACGTTGAGAATAGAACGGTCCATTTATGCCTGAACTTACAAATTCAAAATAGTTGCAAAATGTCGCTTTTGCGTTAAACAAATAAACGAAACGGTCTGATCCCTCCATTATTTTTATTTAATGCTTATCTCAAAACATATGTGCATTATGTTTATGTTAAATGTTGGCGAAGTTAATGATACGTTATCGCATTTATTCTGTTTTTCGATCGATTGCTCTCAATTTATTTATTAAATCAGCAAAACATATTATTTACTTTCACATATGATAGAATATTAAAGAAAAAAAACATAATATTCTAAAATAATAATAATTATGGATAGATAATAAACTTTCAGAATATCAAGGGCGAAGTTAACATGCTACGTTTTATTTATATATCATTGCCTTCATGCACATATTCTTAAGCAGATTTTAACTAATTAGGAATGCGTATGAAAATGTATCAAAACTCTTAGGAATATTAAATTATTTATTTATTAAAATTAAGACTATCGTGACCTGGCAGGTTAACCTAATGCGTTACGATGGCCAATAGTATAAAATATATAACAATTTAAAATATAAATCTACATATACATATAAACCCCCCAATAACACGGTAAATTGGAGACGTGCTATTTGGGTGCCCGTTACTCTGTGTGAGTGAGTCAAAAGATTCGTACGTACGTATTGCAAAAAATATATGAGTATCTTCTAGTCCCCCAACTACACGCACCCAAATAGCACGTTCCCAATTGTATTGGGGGGGTCTACTGCATACACATACACACATAATATAATTAAAACACACGAAAACATGAAAAGAGGACAGACACGTACTATTAAGCAGTCGGATGGCTATTGCCAGAATAGATTTGACAAGTGCTCCAGTCCTAGCCTTTACTAGCAGGAACAGGGGACGCGACTGTGGACTATGACCGCCTTCCGGGACTCATGCTACGCTTTATACGAATATTTTTGAGACAGATATTCATGAGTTTGGCGTGTTAAGACGATGCGTATGATTATTAACTCTTTGGTTGTCAAGCCTTTTGAGATTACTATGAAGAAAACTTTCCGTGATTTCTGAAACCAGTTTAAAAAAAAATTCAGAAAAAAAATATTCAGTATTTATCTAAAAAAACTACACTTAATTTTATGCAATACATTATATATATATTTTTTTATGAATATTAAAAACTATCTTTACTAAACTTGGTTATGACATTTTAAGGGCATTAAAATATTAAATTTATTTTATTTTTGATTGATTCAACAGAAATATTGCTGTATTTCAAAATTAATTTAATTAATAAACTAATATTATAAAAACGTGCAGTTTCTTCAATATTATTATAATACTACCATGAGTGTATAATTCACTAGAAGTTTAATATTGTATGCATATAAATAAAAGGTCAAGAGAGTTACATTCTAATATTACCTAAAATCTGTTTCGTAATCAAGATATAAATCACTCTTTTCTTGAAGTTTAGCTTCATAGTTATTGTTAACATCGCATCAAATAATCCAATGAAAATGAAAACTTGTTATTCAAAATAAATTTACTTAGAAGAAAAAAAAACAAACTGACTCGGCAGCATGTTAAAAATACCTTTGAAAAAAACTAGATTCCTAAATAAAATATTGGTTAACATCGATTTTCTATTTAAAAAAGATTATCCAATAAAAAATATCGGTCAATGTCATGTATGTGAATTACGATCTCTAAAAAACAGTCTATGAAAGGTTGGAAATTTGGCACATAACCTTTGTAACACTTAGAGCCATAAATATTGCCATTTTTTAATTATATACTTACAATAAACCAATAAATATATTGATAAGGTTTTATTGTTTGAATCGACACATAATGTTTTTGTGTAAGTGTATGTGTATAAGGATTATATATACACCTTTGTTAGAATCCCATTTGGACCTTAATGTTTTTTAATTTTCATCGTGTCTGTGTGATGTGTACTAACGGATGAGTATTGTGGGTATTATTAATCAGGCATAATGAATACTTACAAGTAAGTATTAATCATCTATATAAATTATTGTGTATATTTAAATTTAATTAATTAATATTCGGGATTGGTATTAATTAATATCGCATTTTTTAAATATAAATTTGAATATGCTGCCGTGAATTGAACCCGCAGTCTCTGAATTACCAGTCTAGACCTCAAAAACTACGCTATTTCTACCTTGCCATTCAAAATTTGAAAATCTGTTTTAAAGTGATTTTTCATCCATTGTGATAATCGCCATATTTTTTTATTTATTTAAAAACCATTAAAATAATGTTATTATCACAAATTTGTGATAGCGTAGAAGTTTCAGTGGTACCCTCGACCTTGATTTGTTTCTAGAAACCCAATTTCCCATTACATCTTATTGATTACATAAATACCGAAATAGATACATAAAAAAGTGAAGCGTGCGTCGCCCACTCTTCACGTCAAATTTCAGATTTTCAAATTTCAATTTCAGATAAATGCGACGTAGTAACAACAAACATCACTCGGATAAATAGTTTTAGCTCGCGCGCAAGCGCAGTGCATCGCGGTTCGTGTCTCGAAAATAGGTTCGTATGTAGAGGGCAAAAAAAATCGTATCTCGAAAATTTCGTGTGTTCGTAAGTCGAGGATACACTATATGCTATTTTGACCTCTTTTATTTGATGTTGTTTTACTAACAACAATTAAAAAACTTCTAAAAACATTTAAGATTGGTGGTTATGCGTAAGAAGGTCGATAGATAGTGACGGGGCGTTTTTAATTTGAAAGGGATCCGAAAAGTTTATTACCCAGAAACACAAAAAATATGGTATGGATGATATTGAATTTTTGTTAATAAATTATTATTGACATATTTAGCTAAAGGGATAAATATATACGTTACAATAAATACTTAATTTAAAGTATATTTTTTAATTAAATTGAAATGACGAAACGTACCAATTTGTGTACTTTATATTTTTTGACTTAAAATATTAATTTATTGAAAAACGGTTTCTAAAAACAAACAAACTTTTATGGTACTATATTTGATATTCTAAAAACACTTTTTACAATAAAAAAAATATTCTGCAAAATATATTCATAGATTAGGTAGTTTTTAATTTTTTCACCTTTAACCTTCTGGAGATGTTTCATTAAAGTAAATTCAGACTTTTTCAATTGATGTAACAATTTCATTCCAACGCGTTTATAGAACATCCGAAATAACCGGTTTTTAAAAACCGACGAACTATATTAAGTATCCTTTATTATAATATTATTTAATTTAAAAACTTACTGAGTCATTAATAGTAGCATGAAAGAAAAATTCAATGCCCACATTCAAAGAACTTCCAAAATACACTGCTTCGCACAGATATTATACATTAGCACAGTGTATTTTTGACCTTGAAATTGATCCAAGGTACGAAATACTCCGGAGGCGAACACGCTTGCAAATGATTGCAAATCTCAATGTGTTTAGTTAGATAGAGAGACGAAGGTTGGTACATCTGATAACATTGCAAGCTTAATGGCTAATTATTAAATGGAAATTACCATTCCAGCGTCTAAATGGTTTTGAATCTCTGTTTTTTACAGTGCACACACAAACATGACTGAATATCGCGTTTCATATAACATATAAATACGCAGTTTAAACCGAATGAAAGTTTAAAACATATAACACGCAGAAGACATGTTATTTTTCGAGAGCATTGTGAATTTAGTCGTTTAGAAAATTCTTGGATTTTTTGTTTGGTGAAGCATTATTGTTCGATGGTTGCTTTCTACTGGGCAATATATATAATAGTCTAATAGCTGTTTCACTAAATCAGCATATTAAATTATTTTATTTCTAAAATATGCCTAACAGGCGGATATTTGTGAAACAATAAAAAAACTTTTTTTGAACTTCGCTTCTATAACTTTGTGAGATACTATTACAGTTCAAATTAATCCTTATCTATTTTTTACACATCTAAACCGAATTTTGAGCAATATGAGAGCGCTAAAAATAATTATCCCTTTTTAAAAGTCAAAAATCTACGCCAAAAGCAATCAAATCGTGCCGTCGCAGTAGAAACCGCACGAATATTTAGCGTTCATATTAAGATTTTTTATAACAAAATTACGATTTACAATGAGAGTTCAAGGAAGCACGTCTAAACCGAATTTTGACCAAAAGGAGAGCGCAAAAAATATTTATCCCTTCTCAGAAGTCAAAAATCCACGTCAAAAGCAATCAAATCGTGTCGGATCCGCCGCAGTAGGAACGCTCGAATTAATAACGATATATTTGTGATTAGAAAAAAATACACATAAAGTATTTTTTTATATATGTACATACTAGGTAATATAAAAATATTTTTTCGGGATTCTAACCCTTTGGGGTGTGGCTTCGTAGCCAGTAAGACGCATGTGGAACTAGTAAGAATTTATTCGTTAAAATTACATATATTGAGTTATTATTTATGGACGTGATGTTTTCTCCGAACAGTAGTAGAGAAGCTGGTGGAGGGATGATGTCAGTGAAAGATCCGCAGGGTTTTGATTGGTGTTGATCCCTCGATCTGTAAAGCGGAGGTTGATCCCTCTCTGTTGCGGTGCTTCTATGTTGGAGTCCCTCTCAATATGTAAGCATCAATGACCGTATGTTCACGTGCATAAGCTTTATGTAATCAAGGCTGCAAAGCTTGCTGACTAATTACAATCATGCAGCGATCATCCAGTCAATCGTTGCACTCGCTTCTTAGAACAACAAAATATCTATACGCCTTTAGAAAGTGACATTTGCTCGATGGACATATCCGAGGTCGATTTGTGCAACGGGTTGTGGCCTTTCTGTGCTTTTTGTCTCTCGGTTATATATTTTATCCCGTAACCGTTTCGTAACAAAAAAATATTCATTCAATATACCGGAGAATCTATGTTTGTTATTTATGAGAAATGCTTTTTTTCTAGTCGTAACGAGGCCTTTGTGTGGTCTCATCCTTTACACCATTGTCTAATTTATCTTTATTGAGATTCGCCACACTCAATAAAATAAATTTTGTGGCGCTTTTTTATCATTCAAAAAAGAAGATTATGTTGCGCCTGGGGCCTCCCAAGTGCTTAATCCGCCACTGGGTGTTTGCTTATGACATAATAATTTTCCATCAACATGAGGATTGACAACTGATACATAGTGCTAGTGTAGTGTTCTATCACTGAGTGAACATATTTTTTTAAACTTAAAGCTTGTATTTAAAGCGCTTTGTTTTCCTCCTTAATAAAAAACCATAAGCTATTCAATAAGTTAAAAAACAAATCGTCAAGGTTAATCCTATAAAAACGAATCGCAGTGACCCAAACGCCGACTTGCATAAACAATTTCATTGTTATGGCCATCAGGTGTTTTCCATTATATTGTACTGTTATACCCAGCGATTCGCCAAACGAGAATATACCATACGATAAACGAAATGGTTTTCTGTTAACGATCCATTGCTTATTTATATGCACTGGCTGGCAAACTCTGCTTTAACGCTTAGTTTCCGCGTTTAGCTTCCAAAGCTCAAAACTAATTGAAACGTGCATATTGCGCTATAGGTTGGATGGATATTTAGGTCGATTCACATTCCATCCCAATATAATGATACAATATCATCATCAATTTGTACAACGGTATCAACACAAGACGTCTGCGTGCTAGCGTCGCTTTAAAGCAAACAAACAATGTGTGAATAGGTGCACAGCTCTTGGCCATTTGCCAGATGATGGAAATAATCTGATTTCAAGTATCGTACCGTGTTATTTTTTATATCTACTAAGAATTGTACTATTTACTCTATATTTGAATTAATAATGGCTGATGTAAATGCGTAAAAAAATACTTCCAACAGCGCAGAGTTCATAAATGTATAAAATAACAAATTGTGTACAGTAATTAACATCTAATCGAAAATTAATTGCGCATGTTAATAAATACAGGACATTAATCATTCGATCTTGAAAGAATCACACTTCATATTGATTTGACCTAATAATAAGTCTTTTGTCATAAAGATAAGATAATCTGTCTTATCTGTCTAATTGAGCGCATATTTTTTTGCCAAGATACTAAGAAAATCATTTAATATTTAAAGTTTATGATTGCTTCTGATGGGTTGTACTTTTTTCTGGTAATGTATAGCCAACAATTGATCGCTAGCATATTTTACCGCCTATAAGCAATGAGGTATGTTTGGTCAAATCATAAAAAGTTATTTTTTATTTGAATCTATTCCTTAACCAATTGATTAATAAGTTATTTTTTCAACATATCATAAGCTTTTTTATTTACGTCTTATTTTCATCAACTTATGATTAATTCATTTACTTATACATATATTAAAGTTAATTTTGTTTTATTGATGAAATAAATTTAGTTGTTCTCAACGATTTATTTAATTACCGTAACCAAGGATGATCATCCGTAATAATAAGGATGAATTAGACAATAGAATGTAAAGAATGGGACTAAACAGAAGCCTTCGTTACGTCTAGAAAAAAAATCCACATAAATTAGACGCAATTATTTTCCGATGCATTGAAAGAATATTTCTTTGTTGCGAAACGATCACGGTAATCAATACATTACTGGAAGACAAAAGGCATCGTAAATCTATAATATTCCCGTTGTACAATTCGACCTGGGGAAAATGTCCATTAAGCAAATGTCACTTTCTAGAGACCAGATGGTCGCTCCATCTGCGCTTAATACTTAAAACTGGTCTCCAATAAGAAGAGGGTAGACTCCTGCAGCAGATATAAACTTACATCCACTACACTGTTGCTGCCACAACTACAAGACCTCTGAGCATCTTCCACTGACATCATCCCTCCGCCAGCTTATCCAGTACCGCTCGTAGAATAACAATCGCGCCCATCAATTTTGTCGCAATATATAATATTAACTAATAAATTATTACTAGTTTCCAACGGCGTCAATTTGGTTGCGAAATCACACTCCTTGTGGTTAGTAAACCTTAAAGTGGTGACTCCGACGCGATGTGAACACGCAACCTTCTGATTAACCTTGAATCTTATTTTTCTTTAATATATTATATTTATTGATAAAGCAAATTCAGTGGTTTTCAATATGTTATTACAAACTTTTTTTATAAAAAAAAGTCGATTCGACTAGTGATAAAGCGTTTTAAACGTGGATTCATTCGATTTAGAATGGATTAATATTATCCGTCTGAGAGGAGATTTATTTATTTAAATTAAATTAAAACCATCGTAACCTAAAAGGTCACGGTGGCATTAAAACAATAACTGTATTATTTCAATACACCAAAAATATGTATGTATATATATAAAATTAAAATAATACATAAAAAAGAGCAAACACAAAAATCATAGAATCTAAAAATGATATGATAGGAACGGACCAGCTCCTCGTAGCTGACATTAAACAGGTTAATGTGCAATGCCGCCGTATTATTAGCGTCATTTGTTCTTACTCTGGGTTTCGCATAGATTTAAAAATATTTTAATTACTTCAAATTAAAGTGATTTATATTGCACAAGTAGATTTTGGTTGAAATAAGATAGAGAGCCCCTAATTATGGGAACTCTTAATAATATAACCCTGAAAAACTATTCATGGCAAAGCATTTTGCGAATTATCTATCCCAATAAATTTGGACGTATAGCTAGTATATTTTACAATATCGCATGGCAACAACACAACATATCCATCAGATCCAAATTTGCGAAGTATCACGCAAAAAAATAATATAAATATTTGCCAATCGTTTGTCTGCATTTGCTCAAGTATCTACGCTTCGAGCCAATTACAAGATGCGTCTTTTAAACATATGGCGGCATTCATTCATGCTATTCGTATTTTTTAATAGTAAATGACGTCAGTAAAATAATGGACGCCTGCATGTCAAATGTCAAAGTATAGCCATAGCAACTGCACTGTTGCGCAGCGCTTAAATGTATTATTATAGTGAACATAATGTATGAACTAATTGATTCATTAATCAGTGGCCAAAAAAATGATTATGATGAATCTATTTTCACACCACTATAATATGATGCTTATTTGTTAATGAAGGCATACACGCTAATTACTTAATTTTTAAAAATAAACCTACTAAAAATATGTTGAATGTTCTTAAAATAATAGTTTAACTCTAATTCAGTAGTTTGTATTAAATAGTTTCAGTTAAAAATAAAGTCAAGTGAATATGAGATCACCCAGAATAAGAGATCGCCGGTGTCCATTTACGAACGACGACATGAATGCCGCTAGGACGCGGGTGTCCGTTTCTATTTTATTTATTTTTTCTTAAATTATGAAATATTTTTTTTTCTATACTTTATGTGTATTTTTCTATATTATATATGTTGTATTGTTTTTTGACCAT
Organism: Plectrocnemia conspersa; assembly: GCF_051122295.1. Taxonomy (NCBI): domain Eukaryota; kingdom Metazoa; phylum Arthropoda; class Insecta; order Trichoptera; family Polycentropodidae; genus Plectrocnemia; species Plectrocnemia conspersa. Next base: position 3,852,672 of record NW_028277175.1, read on the forward strand.
TGTGACGCATTGGAGTAACTTATTAAATCCAAATTTTTTTAATTAAATTTTATTAAAAAAATATATTAATTATCGCGTTCAAGATATCTATGCAGTTTGTCACGCCCGAGCGATATAAATGTACTCATTTAAACGCGTGGTTAAGATTAATTATATTATTGTCACGCTCTAAACAAAGATCATTGTTCTTATTCATACGCGTGAAACCGTAAAGCCCAGCAGATAGTATGCCAATTTTTGGTTTGCTACCCTATAAACACACACGTGGCGTAGAGTCGTACCTAAGCGGGCGGGAATAAACCTAATTGGCCAAAATAAACCCGATCACCATTAGTTGAAGCCGTTTGCATCGATTATGCTTGCATAAATTTTGAATTAAACTTTTTACAACGTAAAAAATTTAATTATAAAATATAATAAAATTGTAAATTAGAAAATATTATGGATTAAAAAAAAATAGTTTTTTTCATGTTGTACAATTTTTAATTTTATAAAAATATCATCAATTGCAGTATATAATCAAAGTCAGTGCTGTCCAACTTTCATTTTTTTTTTTACAAACATTTCGAGGGCCAAAAAGTATTTTACTGAAGCTGTGAAAATTAACTTTGAAAAAATGAGCTAAAATAAAATGTCACTTCAGATATTTTTGTTTGTTATATTTCATGCCTGGATAAATTTCATTTTAAAAACATGAATTTGTTCGCGGATCGCCAGTTAGAAGGCGCTGATCTAAGTAATTATAGTAAGTTATTGGTTGTAAAAATTTTAAATACAATATTTTATATTTAGGTGGTGAAAATGCTTATTTTGACATTATACTAAAATATAAGTAGGCTTCAAGTAATTATATACGTATAGAAGCAACACTGTATAGCACACAACTCTTGTAAATATTTAATCGCATTTATAAATCGATATATAAGAAAAAACACGCAGACAAAATACACGTCACCAAACGCTATGTGCTTATACACGTCATCCCATCGCCACTGAAGCCTCTCGCTTGCCCTAACGCTTATGACGTCATGACAAAACTACGGCTGAGCTATTAAGCCGCTATATAGATGGTGTTATTAAATTACGACATTTACGTTTAGATATGGCACTTTATTTGTATAATATTTCAATACTATTTTATGCAGTTTTTATTGTATTATCGAATGTAAATAATTTAACTACTTTAGAAATTAATGAGTCTGAAAGACAACTTTGTAATATAAATACATATTCTGTATTTTTTTTTTCGATTAATTTTATGGAAAAGCCTAAGCAACGTCGAAGACTTTGTGCTCCTTATTTTGCCATTATGATACCGTGCTTAAAATTTTAATCGCGTCTTAAGTTTGAGTTTTCAGAAGCGTGAGATGCGTAAGAACTGCTTAGGAATTCAGAAAATGTTTAAATTAAACAAAGCTTATTTTATCCTCCTTACAAGATTAAACCATAAAATTTATATTAAAATGGATAAACAAACCTAAAATTGTATATGTATGTTGCTTAATTCACATATGTTATTTAAATAACAAAAATAACAACACGCTAAAGACAAATTAATGAAAGGTTTAATTTTACATAAATTAAAATATTAATTTTAAAAAAATGTTATTTGTGAAATAATGTAAAAATTGATATAAGCAATTTTATTAAAAATATGGCATATGCTAAAAAACTAAGTACAGAAGTATAATACACAGTAATATAATAAAAACTGATAAACCATCATGTCAGGTTTCCCCAATGCGTCATAATGACCTATAAAATTGTTTAAATATTTAACACACATACATACATATGATTCTAGGAAAGTACACCGACAGTAAATTCGTCCAATGAAAAATTCACCGATCTCAACGGAAAGTTCACCGATTCTACATTAGAGAGTTCATGGTTATTTGGAAAAAGTTTTTTTTTACTTAAATAATAAATGTTAAATAATTCATAATTATAATAACGATTAATAATATGATTATATAATAATATATAATATCAGCTATTTAAGGTTTTTTATTTTTTTTTGTTTATAATTATTATTATATTTAGTTGTTTATTAAATTAAATTTTTATTATTATAATATATCTTTACAAATTATTTTTCTTAGAGATATATGAGCTAAGGTATTAAATACGTTAACTGATGTTTAATTGTTTTTATGAATAAATCACCGGCAATCAACTGTACATCGGCAATCAGTAAACTTTCCATTCGACAAATTAACCAGTCGGTGAATTTCCTGATATCCATGCATATGTAAGTTTGGTGATTTTTCCAGATAGGGTTATTATTCCGGACACAAATTTTGCGAAGTGAACTTTACGGACACTCATTATACCATACAGTATTTTTTACATACATACATACCATACAGTTCCGGACAAGATTTTTGCGGACACTGATTATTTCGGACATGATTATTCCGGACAAAAATATATTTTAATAATTTATTAAAAAAAATTAAGAACAACGTTTGGATTTTTAAATTTTTAACTACCAATACTGGACATATTTTTACTTCCGGAAAAATTAAATTAAATTTGTCCGGAATAATCCATGTCCGAAATAATAAGTGTCCGCAAAAAACCTGTCCGCAAAAAATCCTGTCCGGAAAAATCAGTGTCCGAAAAGTTCCTGTCCGGAAAAATTCGTGTCCGGAAAAATCCAAGCACCACATATAGTATACATACAATTTTTAGAGGTTCAAGAGAAAATACATTCTTGATGTCTATTTTCGATCATTTGAGACTTACTCTTTGATGTTTGAGCAACTAAGGATCTGTCATGATCACAAATTCAAAGAAATTAATTCGTGATCATAACAGGCTTGTCATTGTTGACAGGCTAATGACGGGCAGCCCAACAAAAACAATATACACCATCTTTTTTATGCGCACCTAATGCGAAAAGAGAGTCCTTTTTACTCGCGTCAAACATGTTTGAATTTTTTTGGCGGAACACCAGTGTTCCGCGGAACATAGTTTACCAAACCCTGCTCTAAAGGATAGACTAATGTTATAATGTGTTAAAATGTGTCAGCTGTGTCGGTGAAACCTAACCTAAAAGTGTTCACAATTCGGCGATATAGCGCAACACGTGAAAGTAGACAATGTCCAGCTGGCACGCCAGTATCACCAGTATGGCGCCCGTCCAAAATTCGAAATTGTTAACCGGCGAAGGGGCGCGCGCCCCCGTGCAGTATATGCGCACCCACGAGTCCATTATCCGATATCTGATCGCGAACTGATCATGTTTGACTTTGTTTCGTCCGCGCCCGTGACACTTTCATCATCCATAACACTTGGCAGCGGTGAAAAGAAACAGCGCTCATTCATTACGGGGTGACCTCGCAGGGACAAAAGCGTCCAAATAAACCGACGCCCGATGAACTAGGCATAGACATTGACTGCCATAACGGACAGAGTTGAACCGTTGCCCACTCAGCGTGGCTAGGACACCCATCAATCATTCGGCGTAAAGCCTGTGACGTCTATTAACTCGGAAAATCCCTAGGCGAACGTTAATGTGAAACACGCGGGATTGGTGAAACGGCAAGTGCAAAGCTATTAAACCAACGGTTGGACTCTTATGGGCCGTGGGAGTTTATCGAATGATTTAATAGCTGTGGACATGATTATACTGGAAATGTAACTGGATATTTTCCACTTACAGGTCTTAAAGTGCATATATCTTCTTCTTTCTATACTATACGTCTGTATTAATCTAGTGCAGAAGTTGGCAACTTGACAACCTCGCGATTTCAACTCCAAACGTTCTTTGTTCAGGATGAATCTGGACTGATGATTTACATTTTTTATCTATAATTTTGATGTAAGTGTTAAAAAAGCTCTTATCATTTGACCAATTTACATTTAAGTAAAAATGCCTTTGTTTCATTGCGAACGGTCCTCTGACTTATTGAATATATGTAACATTTCTTAGAGCCAATTATCTTCGGTGCTCTAGCGGTTCTCAAATATGAAATATGCGTCCCTTTCTCAAGATAAAAGATCCATTCTTATGCTTGCACTACACTCTCCGGAAGTTATCCGAACCGAAGTTCAACTGAAGTCGGCCGAGGTCGCCGACTTTCGAGTAGTGGCCACAATGCCACAAATTTCTTATGCCGTCCGGACGGCGGCCGTGAACGACGTCCGCACGGCGGCTGCATATTTGCGCGCGATCGAAGAAAGTGCCAAATAATCGCAATTTTTAAATTGTCATATTATTAAAATTACGCTACTGATAATTATAAAAATGTGTGTGGTTCGGTCGTAAATATTCAATTTACGCAAAATCTTTGTCAGCTTTTGCAAAATGCCATAAGGCATAAAAATGATACTTCAGAATACGAACACCACATCTGTGACTATCCTAGAATTTGTCGCTATCGATTCTAAATAAGAATTCGTTATGGTGTGACATTTATATAAGCCGATCTAGGAAAATACATAAAGATATACGAAACGATTTTTTAACAAAATCAAGTACCACTAATTATTTTTTAATTATTTAATTTTAGATGAAAAAAATATAATAACGATATCTGTTAGAAGAATATACTATCAAAAATATAATTAATCCCTTTTGGTGCCCTAAAATATTCAAAGATGTCAGTAAGTCTGTTGAAGTCCCCGATAAGCATGTGGTATTATAACTTGCCCACGTGACCACGATGCAGCGCTCGACATGCGTATTAACCATAGGACGCCTACGCGCATACTGAAATTGAAGCGAGTTACTCGTTCTATCTCAGTTTGCGAAATACCATATCATTATCTCTCTCACTCTCGTCACTTAACACGCGAGAGAGCGAAAGGGGACGTATCTCACCGCTCGCGTTCGATAAAGCAGCTGTAAATGCAATATAAATAAATAATAACAAAAAAAAATAGGAAAAAATACGTAAAATACCTCACTCTCAGGTATATACTAACAATTTAACAACTGTGTTTAAATAAACTTACTACCCAAAGGGAATCTCTCAATTCAAGGAACGATTCCAGTTGTAACACATTGATTTTACCAAATTTACAAAATTATCTGAAGGGGGTCTCACATAATTGCCCAGTAGAAAATGTGCTTTACAGACAGAATAACACGTTGTATATGAAACACCCAAAAATTTAAAGAGCAACTAAATTTACAATGGGCACGCAGACTTTCGGAAAGCATCACTGTAACTAAAACTACTTAACAGTATTTTTTTTATGATTTTCGACAAATGCCTTAAAAACAATATGCAATAGTATTGGTAAACTCATCTTTTGTAATCATCTAGAAGCGACAACAATGATTTAGCATATAAAGAGGCACCCGGAAGATATACTTTTGCTTTGAATATAAACATTGCTCTAAAATATATTTCTTTATTCGCTGATGGCTTAATATGTACTATGTGTTTAATCCAAGAATCAATTTGATTCCAAGTACACCATGATAATAAATAAGTCACAAATTGACTTGTGAGCGGAATGCTTCTCTCTTGGTATATAAACCTTAATATATCCAAGAGTTAGATTACTCTCTTAAGTATCTGGCTTAAATTTAGGTACAACGAGAAATCTGCCTTAAAAATAGTTACGCTTGTCTTAAAATCATACACAGAGTAAAACTTAAAAGATACATTACACAATACGACATCTTGAAATGAAGCTTTATGAGCACTTTCATTTGGCGAGAGGATATTTCAAAATATCGATAAGCTTAAAAGCTCTATCTTTAAATGAGACAAAGACAATTTCTGGAAGTGCTTTTTGAAGTACGTAGAATTTATATACATCCAATTTATATCAATTAAGATCGACGTAACGCACGCGATATATGCGAACGCAAAAGCATGACGTCAACGTTTATAGCAATTTGAACGCCTATCGATTGACCTAACGCCACACGTGATATAGAAAATGATCCATGGGGATCACTCGGCAACATCGTTGTATACTTTTCAAGCGATGACTTAATTGAACTCAATTCTCGAGACGGTTTGCGCAAACAATGTCCAATCGTGGAAAATAAAGTACTGAGACATGGACAGTGAATTAGGACGATTTTTAATGAGGTATTTCGAGGCAAAAATTTTTTGATGAGACATGGAAACTTTCAGTGAGTCGCTTGGAAAGTTTGGGTGGAATCGTGACTCATTGGTATAGTTAAGAGATGTAATGAGATGTAGGATTTCCTCTATATAACTAAGTAGTTGAAAAATAATGAAATAATATATGCATCATAGCAATGAAATGAATACGTATTTTTATTAAGAATAATTGGGTTGTTTATTGTGAAATGTCTGTGCACCTTTAATTTGTTTGAAAATGCGAGACAATGAGACGCTTCTTCTAAACAATAAATAAAAGCATTTACGCCATCGAAAAATGTTTGTGAATAGAATGTCTATTGGCGGTGTCTACTATGACTGAAATTCACAGAATTCGTTCGTTACACGAAACAATCTGTTGGAAAGGCCCACTTTTTTTTATCATTTAATGCATATCTCATAAAATTACTTGTTTTTTCAAGACGCGAAGATTTTATTTCAATCAAATTAATAACTCTCAAATCCGTACAAAACAAAAGCCGATACGGATCCGATCTTTCTATATATCAAATCCGTTCCAAACATTATTAGCTATTGTATTAATTTACAAAAAAATCGATAAAATCATGTATTTAAAATATTCCATCAATGTTTCTAAATGATCCTAATTTAGGTGATTTTAAAAAGCTGAAATGACGTCTCAGATCTAAAAGTATGTAGTAATAAATTAAGCAATTTCTTTTTGACTGATCAAAATAATGATTATTTAAAATTATTATTAGTAAGCAATAAATATTTTTTAATTAAATAATACTTTCCAAGCAATAATTGATTTTTTGTACTAGGTAATTATTTAAATAAATTAATGAGGAAAAAATTACAAATATATTCGAATATTTGAATATTTGAAAACAACGAATAATTGAGAACCATATTTCCATGGGACTCATTTTCAAGGCCAACGTCTTACATTTATCTGACTAATAGTACATTCGCCAAATTTAAAATTGATATTTCTCACGGGCTGCGCCGCATTGTGTTTCAGTTTGAACCCGCATAAAAAAGGGTTACATAAATATTTTGTCAACATTATAATACATAAGAGCCAAAAATAGTACTGCAAATAAGATAAATAACACAAAGCCTTTCGTGAAATAAATAAAAAAGGTTATTAACTACGAAGGTAGTTGTTTCAATGACAAGAAAATGTATTGATATATTTTATGTTTTATGAATATGTGGAAGAATTAGTAGGAAAAAGTCCATGAGAGTTAGTAACGATGCATATGATACAGCGTTTCCAAAAAAATGTTCCGCGGAACATTTATTTAAAAATATGTTTTGAGCCAATTTATTAAAATTATTATAAGTCTAAGATCTGACTGTTTTTTTTACATAGTTTGATTAAATATAAATTTAAAGTTGCCCATATATTTTTAAATAAAAACAAGAACTTCAACACACGGACGGGCAAGGACTATTGCTGACACATATATGATTCAAAACCTAATATAAAATATGGATACAGAAGAATAAACGCGTTTTTTAGCAGTCATCATATTCACTTACTTTAAATTATTACAGACTAAACAGCAAAATATACAATTTCTAAGACTGATAATGAAAATGCAACAGATGCATTTTTAATGTTGAAGCATACAGTATTATAATTGTATTCTAAAATGTATGAAAAACGACGATACATATGATCGCATGCCGCGTGAAGAGTGGTCTGATATAAGCAATTTAATTTATTTTTCCACCAGATTAGAAATGGATGATTTTACTTACCCTTACAGTATACCTCGTAGGATAAGTTTGAGAAACCATGATATAAATTTAACTAACAAGTTTATTATTATTATTAAGAGAACTGATTACACACTGTTTTATATAATGCAATTATATTTTATAAGAACAAACTATGGTAATACCTATAAAGCGAGACTTCGTTAAGGTCGTGCTATATATCGTGACTCTTTTCTTCACACACATGACATACAGGAAATATAGAAAGTGTCTAGTAGTACAAGGGCGTCCTGCGGAAGTAATCGCATAGGTCGTTCTCCAAGTCTAGGGCATTCATCCATGTACCGGTCGAACCAGTCGCCATTACAAAAATCCAAAACAATCCATAATAATACCATTAAGCGCGCGTCATTTGGCCAAGGTTGCCAAAGTTCGTTTCTTTCGTCATTAGACCAGTTCTGAAATCGCAGCTTATAGTCCACGAGTATGGATTAGTAATTATGCAGTATAAACATATGTCGCTATAGGCAGTTCCGATCTTGGGTTGTGTCGTTGCGCCACTGCAGGTGAACTAGATAATCCACACAGAGTTAATCGGGTCTGAGCTGTAAAATCGGATCACGGTCACGGTAATGCTTTCAGCGACTCTTCATAACTCGGCAAAGCCATCCCAACGTCTATTACAGCGGTAATGGAATTAAAAATGGTCGGGGGAATAATCGATAAGTCCCTATTTGCGTGTCGTTGCGGATTTCGTGGACACAATGACCATACGCTAGCCAGCCGTGCTGTCTGCATGGTTAATCGATTTTGTTGTGAAAATCTAGTTCTGCGAAAGCAAAACAACGAAACAAAGAGCGGACGGCTCAGAAAGTATGGTTGACTGGTTCAAGACAATGAAATAAGTACGGTATTACACAAATATTTAGTAAATGAGTATTTAAGATCAGTGGCAAAAAAAAACATTTAAAAAACGAATATTTCATTTAAATTTCTATTATAGAACATTTTTAATTTTGTCTCTAGGGTTTTTCAACTGAATTTTCAATCGTTATTTTTTTTTGCTTTGCCACCATTTAAAAAAAAGATCTAAATATATTTAAGCTGATGACACATACATCATTTATCAAAAATAAAAGTGGATGAATATCCATAAATCTATGTATTTTAGAATATCGTTGATAAACAAATAACTATCAATCGTACCTGATAAATTTTCATTTTTTCTACAGATCGCAATATAAACTTATGCTGTTGCATATTTTTTTACAACTGTCAAGTTCGAGAATTGGCATTACATAAGCAGTATAGTATAATGGTAATTTTAATAACCGTTCATGATCGATAATTTATAGTTTCAGTCGAGGTGATTATGTTTTATGTTTATATTATTTTATGTCTGTAAAAAATCACTTTTAAGTTTCACAGACACACAGACGAGTGTCAACAGTAAACAACCAATATTCACTTTATGAGAGCATTTGAGAGCCAAACCCAGTGACATGAAATCATGAAATAGTCGTTTCAAAAATGACCGAGAAAGTCTAATATGGTAAATGTAGAATAATAAATAGGTAAATTAAAAGTGAAGTATGAATTTGTTAAGAACTTTCACTTATGACTAGAAGGAAAACCTTTTTAAAAATAAACATGGCTAAGACATACACCTATAATTAAAATATTATTTTTAATCTTACCTCTTCAACAGTGCACGCCTGAAACAGATAGCAGTATAAGAGGTGCTCCTTTCCATCCTTGACCAAGTATAAGAATTCTGTTGGATTGCTTTGGACTTGGGTGAACCTAAAGATCGAATTAAAAATCAGATTAATAACAAGGTCTTTCAAACTCTACGCGTATGTTAAATAAACACAAGTTGCTTGTTGGTAGAGGTCGTTAAAACCCTTTCAAAACCTTGGCATACAAACATATGCTTTATATATCCATTAAAAAAAATCTCTCACTTCCGAACTATCACCAACAATATTTCGATCGATAATAGCACCTCTTTTCCCTTCTGTCCCCATTTTATAGGCTTTGTCGCCCTCGTTTGGCATAATTTCCGCAACATTATGCGCATAAACAAGCATTTGCATAAAAACAAACAACCCTGTCGTTCCGTTTTATTGTATATATTGAGGCAAAATGACTCTTACCTCATAATATTTTGGAGTTTGTGCGAAAACTGGAGCTCAAAGTTGACGTCGTAGGCTTGGAGATTTCCACATTCTACTCCCAGACACAGCTGCAAATTCAATAAGGCAATTAATCAAAGATACACAGATAGGATACGCATAATGTGCAAATCAAAGTTCGTGTAAAATTGTGTGTATGGTAATAATTAAAAAGACGATGTTTGTATACTTTGCTTTGAGTCGCAGTAGACAATTGTATGCGAATGGAAAAAAATTAGAGGAGAGTTAACTTTGGACTCGAAGCATGAAACGTGTTTACTTGGTGTTAATGATAGGCGCTTATGGGTTTTGTTATTGAAATAAATGGAACTGATTTGTAAATTTTGCATAAACATAAACCTTAAGCTTAAAATGTTTTGAGCCGTTAAATTTTAGATAACTTGAATTATGATAATATGTAAAAACAAGACCTTGAAGAAAAAACTAAAAAAAGTTTACGTGTTATATGAGTTCATAATATTCGTGAAAAAAGTTGTATTGTTATTTCAAATAAAACTTAAGTTCAAGGCTAATGAATAGAAAAACTTAATTTGGCTAATGCTCAATAATAATGAGCTTACAAAATTATTTAATGTACTTAATGGTTTTACATTGCTTTCTACGAGAGCACCTAGAAAATATTAATGTTTTAAATAAAAGAGGCAGTGGAAAATTCTCGACTATAAAATATATATGTAGCGTCTTTTAAGCTAACCTGGACGAAGCGGGGTATGTTAGTACCCCATATTCTATGTTTTTTGCAAAAATTTAAAGTTACTAACTTTATCAAATTTATATTTTATGTTTTATGTTTATTTGATCATAAAAAAGATTAAATTCGTTATTTCTGTTAAAATCTGTCTTCTAACATTCTCGAGTATATTTTACAAATCATGTTTTTAATAAATATAGCCAAATTTAAAAATATATTGTGGTTTTTTAAAGAGAAAGAAGCGACATTAAAAATAAAAAATATGAATTATATAATGCAAAAACAATAATCGATTTTTTTTTTTTAAAATAGCAGTTCTAGTTTTTAAATATTTATGTGTCTAAAAAATGTAGCGATTCTGTAATAAGCGATGGTCGTATTAATTAGTGTTATATTTATAATGCAATTTTATTGTGTGAAAAGGCCAATTTTTGGTATTAAATTATATTTTTAATAAAAATATTGTTTGTTTAATTTATTTATTTTAAAGCTAAAGACAGTAATGTAATAAAAAACGTGTATATTACATGTAAAAACAACTATGAAATTTTCTTTAATAAAAGAGACAGTGGCAAAATTCGCTGCTATACAATAATCTAGCGTTTTTACGCTAGCCTGGACGAAGCGGTGTACGTTAGTACCCCATATTTTATGTTTTTTGTCATACATTTAAAATACCAACTATGATTAATGTATTTTTTCATTAAAATGGTACACATGCATTTTGTAATTTATTAAGTTAATTTTGGATACAAATAATAATTGAAAATCGATATTTATGTTACAATTACTATAATAATATTTATTTTTTAAATTATGTTTTTAATAAATAATGTTGAATATATTGTGTGTTCTGTTAAGAGAAAAAGAAACGACATTAAAGATAAAATTATTTTGAATTGTGTAATTTAAAGTTTTCTTCAAATAAAATTAGAGTTTTTAGTTTTTAAATATCCATTTTGATATATTTTTATGCGACATATATTAAGTTATAATGAAAAAAAGTAGCGATTCTTTAAAAATCAAGGGTCAGTATTAATGAGAATTGTGTAGCATTTGTAACGCAAAAGCAGCTGTGGTATTTTATTGAAAAATACAGTTTTTGTTGAAGAATTATAAAATTTTCAATGCGCGGGCAAAAATGTTATTATAAGTAAAAATAACTTTGTTGTCAAATTTATTTGCTTAAAAGCAAGAAATTGAAAAAGTCAATGCTCAAATTTTCTACCATTTATGTTTTTAAGATATTTTTAAGCTAGCCTGAACGAAGTGGGGTACGTTAGTACCCCATATTTTATGTTTTTGTCATATCTTTTAAATTAATAACTTTATTTAATGTATAATTTGAATAAAATATCACACATACATATTTTAAATAATTCAGGTGATTCTGCTCACATATAATAATTTAAAATCGATATTTGTGTAAATTTAAAAATATACATTTTTGTGTATGTTTTGTAAATCATGTTTTAATCAAAATAGCTATATTGCAAGGGCATTGTTAATAATAAAAGGGCACATTTGTTAATATAATGAGAAAAGTGTGCGGCAAATGAATCATTATAATAAATTAACATTTGTAATGGAAGAAGAAAGTAACTGAATTATTTTATTTAAATATAGCTCTTAATAATAAAAATATTTTATTTATTCTTTAAATAGCCAAAATAATTTTGTCAAATGTTTCGAAAAAAAAATATCTGTTAAAATTTATTTTTTTGTCAAGACAATCAAAAAGTCTAAGGAGTATGGCCTATGAGACAGGGATATTATTATCCCAAATTCACGATTATTAAAGTAAAAATGCGCTATATTATACGATGTACAAATATTTAAAGAAATACGAATTGCCAACAAGTATTTACCTTTATCTAATGATCCATTAAAAATACTTCAGTATTTATTATTCTATGTGTAGAAAGCAAAACGGGAAGCCAATACGCTGTATACTTTCAATTCAATAACGAGTGTATTTTAAATATTCTATATAAAAAAAGCAAACACATTTACAATTTAATTAGAGTTATTAACTACCAGTAGTTCCAGGTTGATGAGAAAATAATTGATTTATTGATTTAGCCTTATTTGTCGAATATATTCAGTGACCTTCTATTTTTTTACTATTAAAATATCATACAATAGAGAACATTTCAGAGCCAAAAAGGAATAAAAACATGTCACAAACTATTACACAGCATATAATATAAAATCACATTATAATATTTTTTCTGTATAAAGAAAAAACCGTGTAATTCGAATATATGATTTGTAAATTAGCATATAAATAACCGGCTAAACGTGATTTTTTTTTACATATATATAATTGCTAATACATACCTTCTCTCTGGTGCCTCTTCTTCTGATCTCCAACAAAACCCACGGCAGCATGGCAGAAGAAAATCTTCTGTCCATAGCCGTGTATCCTAAATAGTCCACAGAGAGCAGCTTGGTCTTCATCTTGGAAGTAGCAATGTTGATCGTGTGTTTTTATACAATTTTTTTAATAATTTGTTCTGGTTCTCTTCTCTAAACAATCACATTATTGTTGTGATGAATAGCAGATGGCTCGTAGTAGATAATGCGCGAAATCTGTAAAGCAGGAAAACATATAATGTTTCGTGAAATATGCTAATAACACACACAAATATAACGCTTCGATTCCATCAATTCGCACGTTTATGGAAACGATTAACCACAAACATTATTTTATTTGAATAGTTAATTCTATAAACTTGGCAATAATGCGCAATAACTTGAAATGACAGTTTGGACATTTTGATAAAAAAAATATTACCATCTTTGTTATTATTTATAGTAAGAAAATGTTTTCTAAATACAACCATTTGTTATTTCTGCATTCATTTTAAGTAATAACATTATCTTTCGATTAAATCAAAGGTGAAACATTTGCGTTCTAAAAAAGTATAATTTATGGCTTATCTTAATTGCTGTATTAGGTAATGTTATGAAAATTGTTTCAAGAGAAATCAAGTCGATCTAAAGAGCTGGAAGACTGACCTTTCGCGTTTTGTTTAACGATTGTCGTTAAAAGCAACGTGCAAATAATTTTGCAATTCAATTGAAGACAAAAAACAATAAAAGCAAACTGCGACAGATAAGAAAACGAATATATAATTAGCAACAACAAACGCTATTGTGTGTATATATTTTTTGTATTAAAACATATAAACACGTTTTTTATGGATTGACGTATAAGAAGGATTATAGCTTTAACATAACAATATATTTAATTGCATATTTATGATTAGATCATATAATCCAGAATATTATTTATTATTACAAAAAGAAGCGAAAAATAGTTACAAGCTTGTACAGAAAGAATATAACTATAATGGTAAAAGATATGCAGCGAATAATGGAATAAGAAAGGGCACCAAAAAATCACTAAGTAACTAGAGAAATTTTTAGGTAATAAAAAATTGTACATTGTACTGAGAGGCAAATGTTTTTTCTGCGCAGCATTATATATTTTTAATTAATTATTAACTAAACATATTTAAAATATATAATAAATTAAGAATATTTAAAGTCCATAATAAAATAAAAATTATTTTTAAAGGTTGAAAAAAATATTTTTAATAAATCTTGAAATTTTATTTTGAAACTTTTAAATTTAAAAAATATTTAAATTAGTGTTATACAATTTTGTATTGTTTCCTTTGAAAGGCGTCAGTAAGAGGGATTTTTGCAACACTATGTGCTTAGTAGTAATGAATAGTACTTATTTTGAAACTTTGCCTCTTTTTGTTGCAAATGTTTTTTCAAGCGAAATTATAAAAATTCTCTAAAAACTAAAACTTTAAATTGCCAACGTTCGCCAAAATTTAAGTACATATTTTTTCTGTATAGAGAAGCTAATACATATCCACATTATTTATATTATATTTTAAATCTATAAACTAAAAAAATATTTTAAAAAACATTTTTTTTAGAATTTGATGATTTTTATACATATTTTGATAAATGTTTTACAATTTAAATCATTAAAATCAATTTCGTTCGTTAAAATCAATTTAGTTCGTTCTCAAGCGCGCCCAAACCTGGGACTTCCCAAATTTGCTTACATGTGACAGTTCTTCTGTCACATCTGGCAAGCGCTTGCTGTGCCCGCTGCACTCGCTGCGAAATATGTTATAATCACGGCACTTTTCTTATAAAGTGACAATTGAAGATGATTCAAGTGATGCAGCATTTGAAATTATAGACAAAACTATAAATTGTAGGTGTGCCAGTAAGTTTTTGGTTATAAATGAATAATATAACACGGTTATTCTAACAAAATTACCATTGACTTTCCAGGATCTAATATTAAAAGACAAACAGTGGTGATTTGGCAATTAAAGGTATACATATCAAAGTTAATTAAGCATATTACAATGCTAGTAATAATGAAAAATCTCGTATTAGTGTAAACAAAAATTTACATTTTACCCACTATATAGTATTGTTTACAGTTAATTTTCAGAAGCAATGATAGATCTAATAACATTTACGTGTGTCTAATAACAATTAACATATGACATATTTCGTCAAATTGAAGAAGATGAAGAGATGCCTATCTAGGTGTTTAATCCTCTACAGTAACTTCCGTCAATTTTGTTCGTCGGTTGTCGTTTAAATTTAATTTATGCATTATATTAGTTGTAATGATGTGTTCAATGCTTAACTCTTGATAAAGGTGTTTTTAATTATTTTTCAGAAGTAATGAGGGAGCAATTTGATGAATTATATAGCCACAACGTAGAATTGGTATATATAAACAAAGAGTGAATCTTTTCATATTGAAGTCACTGTCAGCAAGTATTATCTTTTTATAAAGAACATACTACATACGTTTGATGTAACTGAATATCTTGAATTTGGCTATTCCTAAAAAGGAATGATGACTCAGAACAAAAATTGATTAAAAATAAAAATACATATTTTGCCACATCGGAATTAAAAATAACCCACTCTTAGATATTTTGGCTATTGATTATTCCAGGTATGCAATAACATATTTATAATCATTGTAAAATGTCGTTTATTAGATAACATCCAAGAAACTACACATTTATAAGCTGTCCGTTTACTGAAATATATATAACGTTTCCACTGAGACAGCGCCGATTTGATCGACATTAACTTTCAATCCTCATACATACTAAGGATATATTACAAGTTCACATTTAAAACATTCCTGGTTTATTTGCAATTTGTCAAATCTAACGAATATGTGCATTTTATCATAAGCAATGATAACTTGAATGTATTGTAAAAGGAAAAACTCTCTTTTCGGCCTCGGAGCCTGTCGCCTGGAATTCAAAATTTGACGATTTCATTACGAAGATTGCTTTATGATTGTTTATCTAATTTAATCAATATATTCAGCATTAAATCGGAAGCAATGATAATGTTTATGTATTATAAAAGGAAAAACTCACTTTTTAGCCTCGGAGATCGTCGACAGGAATTCAAAATTTAATAATTTCATTACGAAAACTGTTTTATGATTGCTTATCTAATTTAATCAGCTTCTAATCCTCAACACATTATGTATATATTAAATTTTAATAGTTATAACACATCTAGTTAATTTGCAATCCGATTATTTATATTCAGTCATATGACAAATTAATGAAAATTATTGTCGCGTAGAAAATTTTTATTATTAAATATAATAATTATTTAAAACTGTTGTCATGGTACTGTCGGCCATCTTGTTTTATATTTGAGTGTTTATTTTTCATTGGTCGAAACAACAGAATGCATTACCGGCGCCTCGGAAAGCAATGAAGAAAATTCAATTTTTATTTTTATTATTATTTATTAATATAATTAAATATATTTTCTTGGTTTACGTGTATTATTATACACCATTCATTCAAAGCAATACGATTTACAGAATATAAAATTGAACGGCGAATGTTTCATTTGAATCTCAAATAAATATATAAAGCAACTTTAAAAACATCTCTACTTAAAAGTTTTATGAGAATGTAATGAAATGGATTAGGAGAAAATTAAGTACTTGAATAATATTATCATGGCACAACGCCCAAAAACCACTAGTTGTTACACCCCACTGTGTTTTTCGACCTGTCAAACCCAAACCTAATTTTAAAAAATAATCATTATACCGTTATTATACTCATTTAGGTTAGATTTGGGTTTGAACAGCAAATGGACGTTTCGCAACTGGCAAATTTGAGTGTAGTGCTAACTAACAAGTAACGAAAATTGTTTCAAATCAAAAGTTTTAAAAAAAAAAATTATATAGATTTCTGTAAAGAATATTGTATAAGAAAATAAGTTTTTTATTTATTTTTTTAAAGTTGCGATTTCTTTATTATTTCAATGGCCATTATTTTAAAAGTCAAGGTTTATTGAAAAAAAGTTTTATAGCGATATGATTTTAACTACAGTACACAATACACATGAGATTAAAAATCTATTTGATGTGAATATACAATACATTATAGATTTTATTGTCGTTTTTACTTCTTTTTATTTAAAGCTATGTAATGTTTGCTTTTTTAATAGCTTTTATTTTGAAACAAGATGACGAATCTTTGTGGCAAACGAACGCAGAGATACGAGACAAAGTATATTTTTAAGAAAAGTTTCAAGTGGATATGAAAACTAAGGCAGCTGTCGTGTCCTCGAAAACCGTTATACCCTATTTAAATGAAAAAATAAAAAAAATATATATTTTATTCATATTTTTTACTTTTTGAACACGGTAACAATTTTTTTTAATGTCCGCCATTTTTAAACAAGATACAAATTAGGCTGGCTAACAAACTTAGCTTATATATTTACATGGTCTATTTAAAAATGTTTCATAACGATATGATTAAAACTAAAACAGTTCTCAAATCCTCAAAAATCATTATATATTTTATTTATATAATACATTTTTATTTGCGTATCTCTGGAATATTTTTAACAAAGTTAGGATTTTTAAATAATATGATTTTATGGCGTATGCTTTCAACTACGGTTATACGTCCACAAAAACCGTTATATCCAATAAAAATACAAAAACAAACTTTTTTATTATTATGGAACATTTTTGCCTTTAACAATTTTTTTCTAAAAATTTGTTAACGCACTTAAGTTTTTTAATATATTTTTTTGTTCCGCTGATTAAAGATTTAATTTTAAATAATTGCAAAGTAATTTAAAATACATTTATTGACAATATAAATAAAACGTTATTTATCTTATCTTTAAAAATCAATATATCCCATATTTATTTTTAATTAAAATTTTATTTTTATCTCTATAATAGAACTTTTTTACTCTTTCTCTAGATTTTTTCACAGTGTTTTTTTTATTAAATATGATTTTATTGCGATATCATTAAAACTACAACAGATACCGTGACCCTAAAAAGCACAAAAATTCAAGTAATGAACAATAGGAAATATTTTTTCAAAAATCTACCTAAAAATATGAATATGAAATAAATTATAAATATTATAAGAATTAATACTGCTGAAGCGTGTTTACAAATCCAATTTTAAAGCAAGCACGAAACCTGCAAAAAATATCGATAATGTATTCCTAAACGTATTACCTAATATAGCGATCGTGTTTCGCATTTTTTAAAACAAAGACTGAGTGTAGCTGAAGGAGAAGGGATTATGAAAAAGTATTAACAATGACGATCGATAATCAAGAGCGGCTAATTTGTATAATTAACTAAATATTAAATACTACTAAACAAGCACTAACATTTTAAATATTTTTTTAGTCTCAAAATTTCTGAAAATGACGAATTGTTGTCATACTTCTCAAACCCTAGCTTTTTGTTCCTAATCACGCTCATGCACCGAGACACTGTTTCAACCTATCTTTGCGAAATCAAACACTCAAACGATGGCAATCTCAAGTGAAGTATCTTTCATATTCGATACAAAAAGTAAAAGATCTTTATATTCGGATTTTATTTAATTTAGGAAAAAATATAATAATAAAATAATAATTCACTCATTTACAATTTTTTGTGCAAGGAATTAAACAATTATTATTTTAACCACACATTTTTTATTAAATTAAATACTAGTTGAAGGTCATTTATCGTGTATAATTAATCTACAAAGTATACATATTTTTGTGAAAAATAAAGGAAAATAACACAATTATTTGACAGTCAATTAATCACCTTTTATTTCATCGATTCGCTAACTTAAAAATGTTTATTTATGTTTACGTTATATTTTATTTAATGTTGAATACATATATGATTTTATAATATATTTTTTACATTTTTATATAATTTCTTTTGTCTTCCACGTTTTTTGATTGAAACGTTTATTAAAAACGCTTGATTGAAAAAAATGTTGTTACGGCCAAAATTTGACATTAACGGATTAGTGGTTGTGGGTGATTTAATTGTCGATTTTAATTGACGATTATGTGAGAATCGCGCCTTTGTGCGATCGACGAATGGCACTTACGTCTATTTTTCGGTCTTTCTTCTCACGGGTATGTTTCACGTCATTTTAATTGATAAATTATCAAATTTCACTATTGTTGTATGTACGCGCGCGAGAAACTACCGGCGCGACGTGCACTGTCAAACGTGACGGTATTTATTGACCGATATTTGCTTGTTTTTCGATTTTGTCGCAACCCTGAGCTATGCAATGCGCTACGAACGAACTATTCCTACGAGAAAATGAACACAATGGCGCGCATGATACCACTGGATTAGCGGAAAATCGAAACTGAGAATTCCGAGAAGAATTCCTTACACCTGAACGTAGACGCTACACACGCTCGACATTTACAGACTTGTTCAATGAACTCTCGCACACGGTACGTGCGGTACGCCTAACTACGATACACTATATAGATTTTCGTTTTCTACATCAATTGTGCAATATTACACAATCGATTTAATTTTACAGAAAAGTTAGTTATTTCATATATGTATTTTAATCTAAAAATACATTGATGTTTTATATCATATTTTTCGATACATTAAGTCAAGCGCTGTTTTGGTGTTAAATTACCCTCCTTTGATATTTAAGGGAAGTAGTTTTTTATTGTTTGATTCGCTTAAAAACGAATTAGCTGAGCACATTATGCGTGTCTGGTAATTTTCTGCTTATAATCCAACAACTCATAATGAATTATGATAATAACATATCCCACCAAGTGCATAACATTATCTTAATGGGGCGTAATCCTGTTCTTGTGGTTGGAATTGGGAGTTGCCGGCCAACTACTGCATATTGCGTCACAGGATCCACTTCTTATTTTCAGTATCAATTTGACCCAAAAATAAATCTTTCTGTTTTAGAATAATTAATTATTGCTATATTTAGACTAAATATTTAATTTTTAATTTTCAACCACTAAATCATACATTGCAGATGGGAGTGAGTAAGTTGCTCGGTTATGTTATAAATATGACAATTTAAATGAGCAATATATAAAACAACTTTCATAGATTAGGTGCGAACACTACGAATAACTATATGCAACGAATCCTTTTCTGAAGAAAAACATTTACCTTGCATAAATGTATAAATTGTTTTATGGAACAAAGTATCGATTCAAATGAACATATATCTCAAAATATTTTCCAGTTAATTAGCACCCTTTCATGAATATAGCATTGACGAAATAAATAACGATGCACTTGATAATTCTCTGTTTTCTTCTTACGGACTTCAATAGTTCACATTACAAACATACATTTATATTTATTTATAAATAATGTTAAAATTAATCCCAAAAGATTAATTTATTAATAATTAATGTAAATAATAAAAATTACTTGCGTGTATGGGGTGCATATAAGCTGTATTATTGCGAAAATCGATTCTACGAGCAACCATGTATACAAAATACGGAATCCCACGAGTGCGAAAGAGTAAAAGCTATTCAGTGAGTCTGGATAATAGCGCTAGCTTCGCGCCGGTCTCGTTCTACAGTGCTGCCATCTTTTAAATTTGTCGGAACTGTCAAATAACTAGAAATTCAATATTAAAGAGTCATCTGTGTTCTTATATTAATACTAACGAATCATTTAAATATTTTTTTATTTATATTACATATAATTGCAAATACCTTAACGCCATTTATAGGTTATGTTATTATTATATTAAAGCAAAATGGCGACGTGTGCGTAATTATTTTAATATTTAAAAAATATAGTTCACGTTCTATTTTAACCGTTCTACAGAGATGTCGATGACCGTTCTTTGTTCTCGATATTTATATTCTCAGTCCACTTTCAGCAACCATCACATCAGGTGCAATATATCGGTCATTTGCAATTATGGTTATTAATTTGCAAAATATCAACAAGCGGGTCACTAAAACTGTGAGTTTAACGAAAAGCAAAAGTACGTTAAATGTTTAAAAAATGAACTAGTTTGTGGAAATCGATTAAGCTTTTTATAGATGGCGTTGGTGTCGTTTTATCGCATTATTTTATTACGCTAAAATAAAAAGGCTTCATTTTTTACAATAATTTAGAACGTCATATAAATGAGTGTAATTTTAAAAAATCGTTTCATATGGAAGTATATAAAAATAATAGTGTGTGCAAAATTATTCTCGGCAGCCGTTCTATTTTCCTCGGCGTTGCGAAAGGTGAACCAATTTCGCCGCCTGGCAACACTGACACATTTGAATATTTCGGAGCGAGTCGGATATAAAAAGAGACATTCTGCAACGCGATCGCATGTCTTCTCCTGACTAATGTTCTCTAGTTTCCAGTCTGTCCATAAGAGCTCAGTTCCGTTCGGTCCGATTTGAACAGTTACAAATTCTGCTGATAATCAAAATTGGCCAGCCTGACACAACCGTCTATTTTTCGGCCATTAAATCCAATTGATTGGCCATAGACAATATAATCAGTTTATTACATTTCCATTACTCGGCCTCTAAAAAATGTTATGAGCTGTTTTTATGAACCTTTGTTATATATGAACAATTTTTTTAACTCTAAAAGTGATATTTCTAATATTTATTTTAATAAACTCTTCTTTTTATATTATTATTTGCTAAAATGTTAGGGTTGCCACAACATGAAAATAATAATATACATTTAAATATTTATAAAAAATCTGACCAACGTGACTAAAGATTTTTTCATTGCAAAAGTAATTCAACTGATTTCAAATCTAACGTTACGCAGTTATACACTCTAATAAGGTGCGTATGCGACAATAACAAAAAGTCTTGTGTCGCCCTAAATCATCAAAGGATTTAGAACTGGAAGGGATTTTGGACTTCTCTCCAATTTTTTAAAGTATAAAAGTCATAATCATAACGTACTGAAAAATGTCTTTCGAACCCTCTGTATCCAAAACAATCACTTTCAACTTGGAATATATGAGAGTTAAACTGAACTCGATCTAGATGACTCGTAAAGAACGATAAATGCAGCCGCTTTTCTGTAATTATACAATCAAAAGTTCAGCTCGATCTTTGATAAGACTCAGAAACTGAATAATGGCGAGAACTAAAAATTAATTTGTATAAAATTTTTATTAAAATGAATAAGTGCACTGCCAGATTCTGCATTTAACTGAAAAATATAATAAGAATCTTTGCGATTATATCATGCATGCTTTATAAAAATATCGTTGGTTATTTCTAATGAAATATGATCTTTTCGATTTAAGAATTTGCTTGAATGCTTTCACAGAATGATTCAGCTGTAGTTAAAGTAATTTTAAGTCAATGACTCAAAAAACAACTTTTAATGCAGTAGCGTAAATGTGTATTAAATATTAAAACAAATATTATAGGAAAAGTATTAAAACGCGATTCGTAGAAGCTTTCGAACGTAAATACTTTGACACAGTAACCCATTTGAGACACGCGAAAAACAATAATCAAAGTAGAGAAAATCTATTAAACTAAACAATCATTGCGAATCTTGTTTATGTTGTATTAAACGGTTGCTTAAAACATTGTAAACTGTGACTAACCTGATAATTGTGTTGACTGGAGAGATTTAATTGTTTGACAATGTAATTACGCCTTTAGAAAGTTACTTGAGTTCAATTAAACTTTTTCATGTGTAATTCATTTTAACTATATTCATAATTATATTTTAATTAGGATTAACATATTTTAACGTGCAAATTTAATGTCGCTCTCATAACAATTACTTTGATTTTTTCCCGACGTTCAGGAATTTTTATTTTGTCTTATGTTTCAAGGTTGAAATTAAAATAACTGTGAAAAAATTCACGGTAGTAGGCGTATGATTTATTTATAAGATTCTAATTTGTGGCAACCCTAGAAATGTTTAACATTATTTAATTTTTAAAAATGTTAATAAATCTTCATCAATCAATCTTAATTGTTATGCTTTAAGAGTATTTTTTTAAATCCACTGTGTTATGTATTCATTGAAGTGAACGTAACTTCAATGGTGTCATCTTTGAAATATGATCAGCGTATTTTCCCATGATTATCACTAGCTTTACAAACAATAAAAACTGAAAACAATAATTCTTCTTCACGTAAGTGTATTATACGTGGAAGTGTAATTGTATTTATGAATTGATGGTTTATTTGACTTAAAGTAATTAATTTATCATTTTGAAGAAGACCTTCAACGAGAAAAAAAATTGACATAAAAATATTCTCGTTAACATGTTACATGTTTTAAAAAAAATAGTTATAAATAAAATCAGTAAAAATTATCGCTACGCAGACTTGTTTGTACTTGCATTTTATTAAATAAAAAACATAAATTACAAATAAAAATATGTATGTGCGCTAGCGATAGTGAATAGTTAAACTTTAGAACCCTACTAAAACATGAAAACCATCACAGCTTTTCTTGCATTAAATGCCATCCGTTCATTCAAAACTCATTAGTTGCACTCCTAGACCCTAAAAAAATATAGTCAATACGCTTACTTAGGTACAAAGTAAGTATATATAAATTATTTTTAAACCAAAATATTTTGAAATGTGACAGTAAAATTAGTACAATAATAAATATATAGCAGTAAAACTGAATCACTTAGTCTTCAAGACGTGTCAAAGACCATGTTGAACTTTTAAGAATTAGGGTGACTGCTTTCACCTGGACCAGTCAGACGGTCTGGGTCGATTTGACTTAGGTTCACTTAGTGCTAGTTTCAGTCGTTTATTCCAAGTCATAAGCGAAGTGTTAGTTCTAAACGAAATTACTATTTCTAAAGATTTTCAGTACCCTACATATTTTTCAAAATTAAATAAAATCCATCGTCTTCAATTCTCGATTCTCTGACCAATATCTATGAATTGGGTTGAAACAGACTATTTGTTTGTTTCAAATAAAGATCTTGTTAAGATGTTCAGAGTGTAGCATAAAGATCTCCCTTATTTTAAAGTGATATTAACAATTAACAAAGTTATCTTAAATAAAATGTATATATTTCTGAAAAGTGCATTAAAATCGATTTGTTTTAATGTGTTTTAAAAATCACAAGATCGAAATAGTGTAGTCAGTAAGTGTCTAGACTAGTTAATCAAAGGCCGCGGGTTCAATCTACGGCGGCAGACTCAATTTTTTTATTTATAAAAAATAAGCTCCATTTTTAAAAACTTGTCCTTACTATCTAATAAAGATCTTGTTAAACTGTTCAGAGTGGGTCATAAAGATCTCCAACATTTCAAAGTGATATAAGCAATTAACAATTTTATGTGAATTAAAATGTGTAAATTTCTATAAAATGCATAAAATAGATTTGTTTTAATGAGTTTTAATAATCACAGGGTCGGAATAGCGCAGTTCGTATTTATTAGGTTATATTTTTAAGATTTATTATAAATAAAGTCATGTCATGAAAATTATATCGCCCGTAATTTTCCACCAGCAATTTACCGCCGCGTCAGTTGGTCGCATATTTATTAGAATTAAATTTTTAATATGCATTTTTTTTAATTTTCTACACAAATACTATATTTAACTACAAAATGATGGAAGGGCCATTATGTTTTTTTTCGGTGGTATTAGATCAAATTTTTTTCGATCAAATAAAATATAATATAAATAAATTTATTTCTTAATTACATCATAAAGATCTGTATGGGAAAATATATCGCCCACAATCCCCCGCCAGCAATTAATCGCTAGCAGTTTACCGCCGCGTCCATTAATCGCATAAACAATTTATAGCTCACGGATGTTCGCTAGCATATTTTACCAAATAGAAGCAATGAAATATGTTTATAAAAACTTTATATTTATCGATCGATTGACGGTGTGACAAGTCTAAAAAATATGTTTTTAAATAATTGCGTATTTTAAAAGATTTAAATTATATGCTGTTTTAAAATGTCTATGAAACTCAATTTGACAGTTGCGAAGCGTACATTTGCTGTTCATACCCAAAGTTAACTTAAACGATTTAATCCAGTGGAAGTTTAAAAACTATAATTATTTTTTAAATTTTCTTTAGGTTAGGCTTGGGTTTGAACAGCCAGGCAACGCTTCGCAACTGTTACAGTGAAACCATATTTTAAGAGTATGAAAACAATTTTAATAACAAGACCAGTTAAAATGTATCAAACAATTTATTTATAATTCCACTGGGCAATATCAGTGAAACTTTATTTATTCACTATTATATATAATTATCTAGTGATTAATTGCTGGCGGTGAATTGCGGACGATAAATCTCCCATAACTTTCTAGTAAAAGTTTTGAATATGGAACATCGTTCCAATTAAAAAGATTGCTTTTTATAATTTAAATAGCAACATTTCTACCTTGTGTCTTATGTCTTTGTGAAATACTGCGAACGTTGGGAATAAAGCGATCTATCTCTGCCTGAATTTTACATTCTCAAAATATTTATGAAAGAGCGTTTTCGCATAGAACCAACATATGCGTCTGTATTTTATCATTATTTAAGTGACATCTCTGAACTTGAAGTGCATTATGTTTCTGTTGATTTTTTGTGAAGTGGTGCAGGCGTGAAGACTGTCTACTTTGATATACATTTTTTCGATCCCTCACACAAAACTTTAGTTAATTATAAAATTACGCCTGAATCATTTTATAATATTTTATTTTTAACCGGTATTTATTTGCCGAACTTTGCTTGGTGGCCGGGCGATTTCTCACGGAAAAATCGCAAACAATTATCTTTTTCAGTAAATTCCCTATAACTTGTAAACCAATTAAGATATTGTATTCAAATTTAATATGTAGCTTCCTTATGATTTTTCGCATAAATACCTGTCAAGTACGTCATTTAACCAGTGTTTCTAAACCTTTGGGTCTAATTTGTTTGAAATAATAGTTTCGAAAACAAATTTATATCATTGGCAAACATCTTACAAATACAAAGTAAGTGAGACTCTTCAATAGATTAGTATTAATTACCTGATTTTTTATCACTTTTTAAATTTAGAAATAAAAATTTTGATTTGTTATTTCTGGGCCACCAGGTCTAACCATTTGTATGCCCATACTCACGAAATGAATTTACGGTACACTTCACTAAAAATATTTTGCTTATTGCACTTTATTAAATTAAAAGTAACATGTATGCTTTCAATATATTTAATATTCATCATTTCTATTATTTCCATAATAATAATTTGGTACTATATAGGTGATATAAACAAAAAACCAAACATTAATTCTCAGAACAGCTTCTTTCTAATTATATTGTATGCCCCGCAATTTCTTTGAGCGAAGGCCTACGCCCATTTCTAAAAGATTCATTGTTGACAATTTACTACCTGCACTTGCGATAGATACATTGGCTCTAATCTTAGGAAAGATATTTTCTACTTAATTTTGTATTGGTTATTTACATGAAACACAAGTTAGATCAGCCCATAATATTCGCATACACTACAAGGAGTTTAGCAATTCACCAAAATATTATGATAATATTTTATTTAAGAAATTATTATTAAAAAAAATAGTTTACGATTTTATCTATTGTTATTGTTAATTTATTATTCTTAATCTTATAACACATCTAAGTACTATATTTTTACCAGCTTAACGCCCAGTGTTTTTTTGCCGAACTTACCTTGGTGGCCGGGAGATTTCGCGGAATAATAGCAAAAAATTACCTTTTTTAGTAAATTCCCTATAACTTGTAAACCAAATAATATATTTTATCGAAATTTAATTTGTAGCTTCCTTATGATTTTTTGCATAAATTTATTGTAATTACGTAATTTAACCAGTGTTTTTAAATCTGTGCGCTGCATAATTAAGTGATATAACAAAAAAAAACTTGTTTACAAATATAATATTAAATATTTACTATAAATTACAATCAATGTTATTCTCAAAGGTTAAATCGCCACTACCTGGCCCGTTTTATCAGCTTACCTTGTGCATACCTTTTAAGAATTCATCTATTAGGGTATTTGACACTTTTTTTATTGTGGAATTCCCAAATTCGGGAATTCCACACAGATAAAAAAATGCATTTTATAATCGAAGTAATGCAATATATTTAGTCTCCTCTAAACTATCGGTCGAAACGTATCGCGAAAATTGCTCTTCTCTCTGTGATCCTTTGTGATTGTGATTTTGATTTAAAAATTTTATTTTCAATCCCGGCAAAATGGACGAAAGAAATTAAGCCTTTTTCGAAAATTTTGAAGACGCGTTGTTTAACGCCCCCAGTGATTGTGAACATAGTGAATTGTGCGAAAGCAATTCTAATTCAAGTGTACGTGAACATAGACCGCGTGTGACAAATTTGCACTCATCCAGTTCATTTTCTTCATAATGACAAATGTTTTTACGACGCCAAAAAATTTAATGAGTGCAAATTATTATATATTATAAATGGATATTTTTTATAAATCGTTTATACAAAAAATTTTAGAAGCATTTAAACATACATGTTATTAATTTAATTATCACATTTTTAAGCTAATGTGGTGTTCAAAAAAAATCGTGCACTAATCAACGTTGTCAAATTTCAAAAATTTCCATAATGATTATTTAACTATTTTTGTAAATACGCAATTCACTGTTTTTATTATTATTAACTAACTTTTACTATAAATTATCACTTAATAATAACAACAACAATAAATAAAAATATAATATTCCATAATGCAAAAAATATGGTCACTGTAAGTGGGAGCGGCTTGGAGAACCGTTACCAAACGACACACTAGCCCAAAAATATTAGAATATAACAAACTAAAATAAGCGACGACTCGTTGCATTGCGACGCAGTGGGATAAAACGACTCTTTTTACGAAAAATTAAAGTAAAATATAATTTATTTTATATTTTATATTAGGTAGAAATAATATACTACCATCTCGCATTATAATATAAGGGTAAACTGTATTGTATCATAGTGTATTTTTAATAAAAGAAGACGCGTGACGCAGGACGCATGGGCGAGTCCTCGGCCGCTGCAAAAGGTTCTCTCAGGACTCGTGGGTGAGTCCTCGGTCGTTAAGCTGTTAATGATAACAGCATTTGAACATTTTTTTATGTTGTATAGAACATATTGCATTAGAAATAGCTAACAATATTTTTTTAAAAAGAATGATCTATTACAAAAATCTGTTCTTGCAACAATGATAATAATTTAGTCCCTACTATTTTTTATATGTCCTATAAACATATAAAATGTTTATTTCAGTCCATTTTAAATCCGAGTAATGCATTTACATAACTCTTTCATAAACAATATGTTATGATAAATGCTCATTAAAATTCTTAGTATACATTTTTTGCCAGGTAGATACAATGAAATCAATATGGATATTTGCAAAAAGTGAAAGG
This sequence comes from Plectrocnemia conspersa, assembly GCF_051122295.1. Lineage (NCBI taxonomy): Eukaryota > Metazoa > Arthropoda > Insecta > Trichoptera > Polycentropodidae > Plectrocnemia > Plectrocnemia conspersa. The sequence continues at coordinate 3,881,097 of NW_028277175.1, forward strand.
AATACAATTTTGTGTATATCAATCATACGAGAACACATGCTTTAAAGAATCTTGCAAGCCTTTTTTTAAACACTTCAAAACCTACTTTCGAATCCTTAAGAAAGAGTATGAACATTTGTTATACAGTTCATTTTAATTAAATCGACTACTGTCTTTAGCCATTCTTTATATCATGAATATTCCATCTAGTCCCACTGACCTACAGAGTACTTGGTGACACTTGGGCGAAAGTGACATTTTTTCCTCGTTTTCGTTTCATAATGGTGACATTATGACGCGCTATTGCTCAATATCTCGGACACTATCGGAAAGTTTCCATGAACCTTTGCTTGTTTTTTTTTATGTACCTCTGTGCGCAAGATGACCGTGAGGATGGAGATGAGAGAAGACTCGCTTTGAAAGTCTAAAACCAAGAACATGTGTTCGTTTGATCTTAAGAAAAATCAAATTGGTATTCGTATCCAAGCTTTCAAAAATACTGACCTTCTTTGCATTGTTTCTATGTAAATTTTGATGGAACAAGGTTTTTCCGAGGCATTTTTCTTAACAAATATGTACAGAATCTAATGTAGAAGCAATTTTATTGTTTCTAGAAATTCAGTTGTTATAAAAACAGCAAACAAGTTACTCGTATAATTTGGAACATTTGTCAGTGTAATGTTTTTGTGAGTCAGTACTGAGTCATTATTTTTTTAAACATTAAATGTGCACTGTTACTACAAGGAGACAAGAAGATTTTCTCATTAAAATCTCTCTACATAACCGTTCCGGTCATTGATCTGATTGGTACATATTTCTTGCTTTCTCGAAGCTATATTCCTCTCTTATAGCAACATGTCCAAAATAATAAACACAGTAAACCTTGTGTAACGTATGAAGTTTGTCGCAAGTATAATAATAAATTTTATAATAATGTTTTTACTATATTTATTTATTAACTTCATAAAACATTTTTTTTATTAACTACGCATTATTAAAATTAAAAAAACTTCTATCCATGTGTCGCGATAAAACAGCGATATACAATAGATATCGCTGTTTTATCGCGACACATGTATATAATTTTTTTTAATTGCCAACGTATTCGAATTTTTGGTGGGTCTTGCGCTTATGCTTCTAGCTTGTTAAAGATCTGAATAAAACATATAATGGTTTTACTTACGTATAAATATTTTTAATGTGAAAAACTCTAATTATACAAATTCCATATGATTAATATTTACAATGAACTCATGTTCGGATCTGTATTGGAAAACTCATTTTATGGATACATTTGTGATCAATATTTTGTTTAAATGAAAAGCCAATTTCACATAAGTATGTCGATGAGAGACTGAGAGAGTAGGTTATTTGCGTCGCGTCGCTTGGCACTCTATCTGGAGGCTATTAGTGCTATCTTCTGTTCGCCCCTGCTACTGTCCCAGAAATTTATATAAATTTTGCTATTTTACTAGTACTTGGTTCTTGTAAAATTACTATATCATATTTTTTGCCAGATAAATTGTATTATTATTTTTGAATCAATACCGTATTATTTTTGGCAAATAAATTTCTTTATATTTTGTCACCCCTAAAAGTTTAAGATTTAAAGAGTCGTGTTCACATCCCTTATTCTTGCCCGTCAGCGCTTGAGAACACTCCTCTTTCACGAACCGTCTAACTTTTTAACAAGTTTGCCAAACATAATAACGTGCTTAGCAATAGCTATGAGGAGACAGAAAACAATACGTGAAATTGTGCTCATCTATTTTAAATGTGCTACATATTTTTTTTAATATTTTACGGTATAATTATTGTTTATATAATAGCCATTATGATGCTTTTAGATAATGGTGATCAGATTTTAAATAAAAATGTGTCTGTCCATATAAAATACGCATATAGGCTGCTACATCTAGATTTGCAATACATATTCTAAGATAAAATATTTTTATCGATATATCTAATCGCCTGTATCGACCGCACCTTTTGATCGGTGATAGTGTAAAATAGTATATATCAAGTTGTTCCATAAGTCTGCTTTTTTTGTAAATTAAAATGTATAATACTTTTATTGGGGTTGGAATTGAGGGTTGATTGTCATACAGACACTGCCTTTACGTCGCGTGTTAAAGTGAATGATCTACTTCTCATCTTCAGTAATAATTCGATTCAAAAATAAATCTTTCTGTTCTAGAATCATTAATTACTGGCATATTAATATTTGTTGTGCAAGGTTATTCTCAGACAATTTATGAGATACCTATATTCTGCACCTTTCCTATTTTTTTTAAATGTCTGTTAACTGATTTTGTACTTGTTTCTGTATCGTTAATCTCGGGCCTGCTTTGATGACAGCCCCAATATACTCACTAACAACCCCCAAGGACTTTCTAAATTTAATAAGATCCTTATAACATTGTATTACATAGGTTTTTAACTGCTATTGCCGCATTATGACTGAGTTGAAACTCATGCATAATATAGATTAACTAAGATTATTTTATCTCCACTACCATTGTTCATTTAGTGCTGAAAATATCGAATCAAAAAGTATCTCGTTACTAAATAGCATGATTGATTCGACTGATGTTAATAAACACAGTGAATTAATCGTTAATTTATAAAAAGTTCTACATTTTTGCAAATGTAAGATAAAAACGCAAAGGCATATGAACAAATACGTTATTTAAACCACTTATTAATATATTAATCATTATATTTTTAATGATACATTATATTAAACTTACAATGAAGATAATATCACAACTTATTAACAACTATTATAAAAAATATTATATAAGTGACTACGTTTCGTGATGAAAATAACTGTAGTACACATATTTGCCTATCTATGTTATCTATCTAATATTAAATGGTGGCGCATTTAAAAGTAGCCTTTATTCATTCATTAAATAACTCATTAGACTAGTTTTAACGCTTATGCACGTGCAAATCATGCAAATGTATGCTAAATATGTTGTGCGGATTAAATTATGCAATAAATTAGTACCGGAAGTCATTTTACGTTTTTTTTAAAACCAGTTATGTTGTTAATTGTTACTATTGAGCAAAAAAATACACCTTGAATCGATCAAGGGTAAATAGTATGCCTGTTCTAGACATGTTATATTAACCTTGACATTGAATTTATTACGATTGTTTGGTAAAAAAATAAACCTTTAAAATTTTGGGAAAACACAATTTTTAACCTATTTATATTGATGCAAAACGTTAAAAAATTTTAAAGAAAAAAATATTGCTGATTAGATCATTTTCTTTTTAACTTAATGAATATTTTGAATCGACCATAATTTCGTTAACAAACGACCAGAATTGTATTCGTGTGGATCCATTAAAAATTATTTACTTCCTGCCATAAAATAATATTAAATGTGACCGCTTCAGGAAGCTTTATTGGTTTTTATGCCAAAAACATTGGGATGAATTCAAAACCTAAATACAAATGTAATATATTGTGTTATTAGATTTTGCTATATTAAAAAATCGGTCTACTGTGTTAAAATGAATGGACAGTACAAAAATGTTTCGTCCTTATCTCCCGTTTTCAACCGTTGAATCTCATCTAACCATTACAAAATATTCTCATCCCCTGCATACAAAGTGATAAAGGCGTTATTTCATTGTATCATAACGATAAAAAAACACTAAATTAAATATTTTAATTTGGAGACATGCATTGACATTTTCTTAAATAGTTGAAAAGTTTTCAAAATATTTTATTTATATACAATATTTATTTCAATCGTTTATTTGTAATAATATTGATAAATTTTAATTTTGAGTAAATTGTTCTTTATATATTAGTATTTTTTCAAATATAATATTAAGGAAACTTGTTTTAACCTAAAAATAAAAATAAATATTTTAACTTTATTTGATGTTTTCTTGCATATGTTTGATCACTTTCTCAATCTGTGTTGCCAGTGTACCGCGTAACTCCAGGGTAGCCAACTAATTCGACCCCCACAAAACATGCATAAACAGGCTCTGGGATGACATTTTCTATATGCATAGATATATAAATTAAATGTAATTAATAAACGATTTCTACACAAACTAAAAAATTATAAAAGCTGATAATTGTGTTCCATGAATATCCATTTATTACAAATTTTGCAGTAGCACGTAATTGATCATCAGCACGTCGCTGCTCAGATCAACTTTTAGCTTTCAGCTTAATAGTTAAAAATAGCACAGTTGACCTAGAAATGGCATGTGCAAATGTCACGTCGGGAGGAGTACTTGTGACAGACGCGTGTATTTTCTGTTTTATAGTATTAATTATTAGATTTCTGAACAACCGAAATTTAAAAGAGACTTTTTTGCAATAATTACACACATACATCTAAATAACAAATATGAATTAAAAATTTTGGTATGAATATAATAGATGGATCTTAATTGTTTCCAATTCTTAATGAGTATTATATTATACTGCAAATAATAACATATTTTACCTAAAACTAAAATTAATCTGTACATAAGCAAATATTTTGAGAATATATAGTCATTGTATTGTATTACATAGTTGTGTATTATTACGATTCATATGTTGCACATTGGATAAGATCAAATTTTGCGTCATCAATAGTGTGAAGCAATACAGAAATGATTCGAACCAGTTATTTTTTAAATATATTATAGTTTTTAATGAGCATGCAAATTTTAGTATTTAAATTCATATATATATAAAATTAATCTTTAATGTGAAATTATTGTTAATATTGAACAGCTTACCATTTTGCATCTGGTTTGATTTTTATTAATTAATAGTATATAAAATATAACTAACAACTCATATAAAAAAATGCGTTACAGTATAATGTTTACTATTATTCGTACGACACAATGGGTAGTTATCGTTTGATATATACGGTAGCCATTTGCGAATGATACTATTGCATTTTTTATAGTACTATTCCATAGTATGGTTAGTAGAATTTAAAAATAAACTAATAAAAAACTTAAGCGTCAATCCAAATTGACACTTGAAAAAAATATAACAGGTTTAAAATAGCATACGTATGTACATTCACTGCGCTATTTCTTGATTTTGAAGAATTGCTTTTCGTTCTTAAGAAAAATATATTTTTTATAAATAAACAATTAATTTGTAATTTAGATTTTGAGGTCGCGTAACAAAAAATGTACAATCGCTCAAAATATTGACACAACAGTTCTCCGAAAATTTTCTAAAGACCTTTTTCAGCACTCGTGTGCATAAGTTATAGTGTAATTAAACAGTGAATAATCTGATAAATGGCCATGTAAATCCGCATGCGCTTTACGAAACATCTTCTTAGAACTCACACTAACACAAGCGAAGATTTAATTAAACCAATGATGACTTTTTAAACGCTGAAGAAAAAATACTAAAATTTTGAGAATGAGCCATAATTTCCACCGGTGATATGTCACAATCTTTTATTTTTTAATATTATTATTTTATGTTTGTGTTTGTGTGTGTAAAACGAGTTTCGCTCGCTCTATTCGATCCTCTTGCTCTTTTCGCACACGCGGTTTTGAGTTCATGAAGAAGTTCGATGTAGTTGAACGGTTGGTGGCTGACCGACCGGAGGCGCGGTGAAGAGCTTTGAAGAAGTGTGTCTAAAACTCTGTTTTTCTTTCTGTTGTCTTCCGAAAAAGATGTCCGAGTGCCTGGAAGAGACCACCGGTTCTTACAGGCGCATCATGGGCTCTACCGAATCTGATCCTGGTGAACTAGCATCGAAGAGTTCGACGAGCAACGAGCTAGACGTTACTCCAGAATTGGAACAGTGAGTACCTATTGATCTACTTATTTATTTTAATAAAAAAAAATGAAGGCGCCATTCTGATCTGATAAAAAAGCTCTCTCGTCCTTTTTCGAACCCGTTGTATATCTCTGAGATGCAACAACCTCTCAAGAATGCATTTTGTGCGAAGCGCATTTAAAAACTGGATTCCGACGCAAATGATTAACTAAAGCGAAATATTTTTCGTAGTTTTTTATCTTCGCATACGCTTACTATTTAGAGTGAAATGATTTTATTCATCTAATCTAATTTATTCTCAACGGCATCTCGCAACTTCATCAATAATTCTAAACACAAAAGTGTCTCTCTAAACGCGTAAAAGAATAGCCATTTTATCGACTTTCTTTTCTGAACTTTTGCTTATTTTATTTAGCTTAAGTGCTAGAATAAATTATAAATTTTATATAAAATGATTCATTTTCTATTGGACTACTTTTAAATGATTACATTTTATTCAAAAAATTCATTAATATAAATTAAATAATAACAAACAAATTCCGTAACGTTTTTTCCTCGAAACAGTTGTTTGTTATGTACGATTACTAAAACGTAAACAAAACATAACGTGGTAAACAAACAGTTATTTTGCATATATAAAATATTATTGTAAAAAAATATAGTTGATTCTATTTTATTTTTTACTTCTAAAGTCATACTTGTTGATTAAAGAACGTCTTTGTTAATAAAAAAACCATATGTAACCGAAGCGAAAAATTTGGCCACTAAAATGAACTATTATTAACATTTTTTTTTCGTCAATAGTATAGAAATGATTGCATATATGTGCGAAAATCTATTAAACAGTATCCATTAACAGTTTCAAAACCAGTAACTAAAAGGTCAGTGCATGATGCGATGATTGGTGAAAAATATTATTGCATTATATAATTTTTAATTCATGGTTTAAATTATATAATTCAAAGTTTTTTTGAAAAACTCGGAATAATATATTTTTTTTTTAAATTATCTTTTTCATGTAGAGGAAATGATAAAAACATTAGTTCGCGTTTAAATTTTTTTAACCCCTTAACTGCCACGTATTTTGCTACTTTAGCAAAAATTTACGAAATATACGTATTTTTTATGATAAGAACATGTCACTATGTAATTGTATGAAAATTGTCATAAACGCTTATATAGGGGTCTGATCAATTTAATTTAAAACTTGTTTTAAAGCAAAACACTATTTTGATTTTTTTATAAAGCTAACTTTTTTGTATGATTTTATCCAACCATTTTGCAAAAAAGTGACATTTTATATTTTTAGCAAATATTAGAGGGGTCCTAGAGAATTATATATTAGAAAAAAATCAATTCTTTGTAATTTAAACAAATGAATTACCAGCCTTAAGAAAATTGCAAGTCTTATAAAAGTGCTGATCGACTTGTTTTTAAGCAAAAAACTTTTTTTATGACATATTTTCTTTTTTTGGCGAATATTATAGGGGTGCTTAAAAACTCAATATTACAACAAAGATTTAATTCTTAGTCATTAAAAAAAGATCATCTGTAACCGTCGCGAATATTTTTTTTATTTTTTTTGTCTACGTAATTCAGCATGAAAAAAATAACTCATTCGGCGGTAATAATTTGATACATTAAAATTATAAATTTAATTCATTTATACTTCAAAAAATATAATAAGTACATTTATAATATGTATTATTCAATTTTATAGGAACAAATAAAAAAATGTGAGGCATGTTAGAGGAAAACAAAAATAACAATTATTATATTAAGTGATATGCTATATGTATTATATATTAACTTAACTTTTACTAATTCATAAAAAAAATAGCAACAAAGACTTACTAAAAGCTTATATTTCCATTAAACCTTTTTAAAAACATCAACTAAAAGGTCGACGCATAATGCGATAATTAGTGCCCTAATATCTTCACTAAACGAACTCCGGAATATAAATTCCAAATAATGACTTTTTTACGTTGTAAAAAAAATAAAGTACGTTTGTTTGCGCTTAATAGATTTTAACCAAAATCCGATACTTTAGCGAAAATTGACAAATCTTATATATCACTTTTATTAGGTTGTAAAGTTTTTGCTTTAGAAAAAAATAATTTGGTATGTGTATAAAAATATTTATTTTATTAAATATAAACTATTAATACAGCTAACAATTAATATACCCATGTCACTAGGCATTCTGGTTTACCATTTTTTTTCATTTCTCAAGAAATATAAATTCTCATTTTTACTTCTTGATTTTCTCAATAATTTTATTAAATAAAAAAAAATATATATATATATATATATATATATATATATATATATATAATCTATACTATGATATGTTTGTTTCTATTTTTAAAATATTTTTCGCTAATATTTAAGCACGTTTTTTTATATTATTCATGGTAATTAAAATAAAGATGAACTTGAAGAATAGTAAAATTAATAATTTATTAAAAAATATTAGTTGGTACATTATCACACACTATTCCTAAAATATATTTTCATTAATCGGTTATCTTTGTTAAGAAATATTCAGTGGAAAAAAAGACAATGTTGAAAGACCTCTCACATTTTTGCAATCTGCCGATTCCCTAACTGCCTGTTTTTTTCTTATCTGATTATTAATGTAATTTTTAGATTATCAAAGCACAGATTTGACCAATTAGTTGAGAAAATCGTATATATTTTTTTTCTCTTATCAAATCTTCCAAGAAAGCATGCAAGTTTTCAAATATGTATCCTTTTTAATGCAGCGATTATGAAACATTTAAAAATAGTTTTTACAAAAAATTCTCGATAAATCACCAAATTTCTTGAAAAATTATAATTTTCATTGAAAATATTTAAAAATATTTTTCAACGAAAAAATAATTGGGTAAAAACAATCAACACTCACAAGTATCATAAGTAGATTGACAACAGACTGAAATCAGTCTGTAAATTAGTATTTTAAAAAATTATTATTGCAGCTTACAATCAATAGATGTCACTATGCGCTTCACTTATCATTATATTGACATATATATACATACAAGGGTAAGAATTAGAAAATTTATAAGAATCTAATCTGTGATAATCGATCATAATTATAATTATTTAATAATCACTAATTCTGATCTCCCAGAAAACAAACTAAGACCCATATTCAAACCTATAATTTTCAGGTATTAGTAACTGACTTTTAACGACTCTCGTCTAATTTTTTAAAATTGCTTAATTTCGCTTATAATATTTTAATACAAACGAGTTGTGAGTAACAAAATAGCAAACTTTTTAGTGCAAAGTTAATACATGATATCAACAATATCATAGTTACATATACTCCTTTGATATTATTATTAATGTATGTAATGAAAAATTAATTAATAACCGTTTTTGATCAAGTTAATGACCATTTATAATTAATAACTAGCCATATCTTAATAATATTACTGACTTGCTATTTATTATACGTATATGATGAACACTAGTATTCATAGGAATATAATATTGTACAATAACTATAGCATAAATATATTTACGATTGTATTATCTCAAGCATTGATTTCAAAGAATCGAACATTAGATTTTCCTGTTGCGTCCACTCCTTTTGGGTCTCTCCACTTCCACTGGACACTCATTGTTTTCCAACATCACGTTTGTCCAATCGACATTATCCTTAATAATTAAATTTATTATTACGGTCATCAATGTTGTGTGAAATAAGATAATCGTCATTCACACTCATCTCTTCCCATGAGTACAAATATCGCAATTACTTGTCCATTGTGATTTTTTTCTACGTTCGCGTACAATATATTATTTTTTAAGTTAATGCAAGACAGCAAACATCCTTATTATGCAATTATCCGCATTTATAATAATTCTTAATTGAGCTGAAAAAATGTTTGTTTGTATGTGTGTGCTCAAACGGGTATCTTCTTTATCACCTTGATTTTAATGGCGCCTGGTCTACGTTGACCCTATTTCGAAATGATGCAATTCAAACAATAAACGTATGATCTTGTATGCTATAATAGCGTTTAATGATCACTAGATAGAAAAAATAGATAATGCTACTTGATTATCCTTTTTATGTTCTGAGTAGTATTGATTTTAGTTTAATGGTATACAATTTCCGGTTGATTAATTTATTACAATTAGCATGAGTACGTAGATGATCTTTGGAGTCCTTTGTCCATAAGTATTGGGCATCTGATTTTTATCATTCTTACATTTTTTCTCAAGTAATTTAAAATTAATATTAGCACATTTTTTAATTAATATCAATTATAAAAAAATTATTTCAATAAAAATTCTAGTTATAAATAAATAAATGAATATAGTATTATTTATATTATTAATATTTAATTTTGCCAAAATAAAATTTATTTTATATGGTAGTTATAGAAATATATAATATAAAAGAAATAGTCTATTTTTATTATTATATTTAATGATCATTAAATTATTTATTTAAATATGTTCATTCAAAATGGCTTGGTCTTGTTGCAACACTGGACTATAAAGGGTTAATATTCTTTGCTTTTATAGTGTCATCAATTGCCAAAATGTTATTACATTATAAAACGTTCATGTGACTTTAAGTACATTTTAATACTAGTAATATAAATGCAGAAATTGTTTAACTAATAAAAAGCAAATCCATAATTATAATTATTTAATATTATATTAAGGGTACAAAAAAATATGACGTTTTTTTAAATAGTTAACTCTGGACTGTTGTTTCTTAGTTTTTGTGATGTCTTAGTTTAACCCTTTGAGTAGTGAGTTAATATATACACATTTATCAATTTATTAGTATACACCTGGGAATGAGTTAATTTTACGTATTTTTCAATTTGTATTTCAATTTTTATTTATATATTGTATTCATAGTAAATTATAGAAAGAAATCCACGTTTTATTGCTTTAATTTAATTTACTACTTTTTGTGATAATACATATTAATAATTTATTTTTTTCATTATTAAATTTCGTTAATTAATTTCACATCATTTTTTTTAAGTATATTATTCGGCTTTTGTGGATTTTTATAGATCAATTTAGAAGCTCTCAATATTTTTTAATAAATTTAACGTAAAATATTTTTTATTATGTTTATTTATTTTGCACTATTATTTTCTATAAATATTATTTACCTTAAATTAAATTTTAAAAATATTATATAAACATGTTTTTTTGTATATTATTTCTTCAGTTATATATTATATGTATATTGGGTATCTCAAAGATTGACCACCGTATATGTACGGAGATACCGCTTAACGCGTTAATGACAAAAAATATACTTCTACTAATAATGAAAGATAAAATTTGCACTTTAAAAAAATGCTATAAAGCTGCATATTGTATTAATTTCACATGAAACGATATTTATGTAATTTATGGCGACATATTAAATGATTAAAATTATATTCTATGGAGAAAATAATCGAATTTACTACAAAATGCTATCAGAGTTTTATCGATAAAAACGTTTTATGTATTATATATTCGTGAAAAATTCGGCGGTTTCTTGATTACGTGACTTTTTCTCTTTTTTACCCTGATATTCTCAGTTGTTTGTTAAAATATCAAGGAAGATGTAATTAATAATATTTAATTAATTAAATTGCAGCTTATAACTTAAACCAAAATACACAAAACAAATTAAATCTTTTTACAAGAACACAGATGTGTTTGCTTTTAAATCCATATTAAAAATAAAATTATAACCGAAATCTATTATAATTATACATAACCAAATTAGGCCCAGAAGAAGTCTTGAACTTCTCAAACACCTTTGTTTCCTTGATGGTCAAGACGAAAAAGATTCCTTTAACACAAAATATAAATTTGCCGCAAAACCGTCAGTAATATTATTATTAACCGTCCAAAGCTTTTTCGTCAAAGTTCATTACTTTCAACGTCAATTGAGCGCTAATGAATTTCCAAAACACTCTGAAATCATTAATAATTTGTTTTTGGAAACATTTGTTATAATTGCGCACTCTTAATGAACGAAATTCCTCAAGAGTAGACGGTGCTCTGATCTCTTTTATGACTAACGGAAGACGTGCTTTCTTTTTAGCGATAAAATGATCTTAGGAGAAAACCATCTAAGATTTGTCATGACATATCAAACACTTTCGAGTATAGTACTGATCGAGTGCACAATATAGCACCTCATTGTAAGCCGAGAGAGCAGATTTTACATAAACGCACTCGCCTACTCGTCTCCAGTCCATACATAAAAGTAAATTATGCGAAAATAGTAATAAAACTTGCACGTTTCTCGTCATTTGCAATTATTCTATTTTTATTTACATGTAATTTCATCATTAGCACTAATGTGCATTCGTATAAATTAAATCTAATTTGTCACTAAATGTATTATTGACACAATTTTTTTTTATTCAATTTAAATACACTAATTATTAAATTAATGGCAATATTGACACCATTGTTTAATGATTAAATTAAAATTACTTCTAATGATAACTATTTTCTTTACAGTGTATTCCGAACCTTATGAAAGAAATTAAACATACAATAAAAACTAGCTTATTTGATACATATACAACCTAAATTAAATTGCTTTTTATAGTATAGCTTTTGTGCTCAGTTTGTTATTAGAAATGTTGTTCTAAGAAAAAAATAACATATGTTTTAAATGTATTCTATATATATATATATATATATATATATAAAATGTATGTTAAAACAACGGCATATATGAATATATTTATACAGTAGATGATATTATGTGCATAAATATTATTTACATTTTAATGAAGGTTGTTTTTTATACCAAAATATGTACATATATTTTGTGTCTAAAAATATAACATTAATTGCAGAATATTTTTAAGTAGACAGTATATTAATTATTGCTTTTTAACCATTGTTTGACTATAAAAAAAATCTGTGTAAAAACCGATTTCCGTTCTCGGTGCAAAATTATTAAACTGTTTGAAAATAATCGTTTTGCACATAAAAAAATAATAATAAACAATGCGATGTGTGTTTATTTTTTTCTATTATAAAACCGACAATTAATCAACTCGTTGCAATCGGAGATTCCTTTTTTGCTATTTTGTCATGATTGTCCTTCTATGCTATTTCAATTCGTTTATGTTATTTTTGTGCAAAGGTCAAGCGTGCGCTGGTTTTGAAATTTTGTATTTTTTTCAAAACCGAAAATTGTACATTCCAATCGTTCAATAGTCACTAACCTCGATTGTATGTATACATAATATTTATATATGTATGAATGCGATTAAATTATATTATAGACCTTTAAATGATTTCTGTACCTTTTAATTGTGACAAACATATTATTTGATCATTAAATTAAATGAATTGCAAATCTAAGGTTATAAATATTTTTTATATGTGTATTTTTATTTATTTCTGATTTATAAAGTTCATACATTTATTGCATTACAAAGAAAATGTCGGGACCTTGTCACAAATACGTGTTAAAAGCGTCATTAATCACATAGCTGTGTTATACTGACGTACGTGACGATCGGAGATTCGGATGGTGACTCCTGTTTCACATACTGAATATGTACGTGAACGGATCTACGACATAAGGTTCGCGTTCAGAGACAGAATGTTTACACGACAGAACGTTTACGCGACATAATGTTCATCCGCCCAAATATTTTATCGTCACACTTATATTTAGAAAGTCGTAAATAGTATAGCAATTTAGATGTTATGTGCTTTTAAAAAATAATTGTGTAACATAAAATGTACGTAACGCTATGATAATGATATATATTTATATTTTTAGTAAAAAAATACACGATGTTCGAACCGGGGGACGACATGGCCCCAAAGTCATATTTTAAATATCATCTTATCTCAGAAAATAATATGACAAAACCTTATATTCGCAATTATCAACGATTATCAGTATTTTATGGCATTTTCTTGTTTTTTTACGTCGTAAATATTACGGAGATTTTCAATAAAAAATGCAGGAAACGCTGTTACTCAAACTTTTGTATAACATTGTTTTCATAAAATTAAAATATATATATTTTTTTATTTTAGACAATATTATTTTTAAAACCAGTAAAGGGCGAAGCCCCGGTGGTGGTCCAAAGTTTAAATCCTTGTTATGCCTGGCGCTTCTCATAATCAAAATTTATGAAACATAATTATACAACATACTAAAATGTTATTGAATAAGGCTTTATATACTGAGAAGCAGTTCTTTATTTAGTTCTAAAATGTGGCTTACCGGTATATTAAGTATTTATATAAACAACAAATATAAGTATATTAAAATATTTAAAAAAAGAGGATCACCACAAATAATTATTTTTACATACGTTAATTGCCAGTTTTCAGTATTTTTACAGCAAAAATATCGTCAATAACTAGTTTTTTAAATGTGTTTGTTAAAGAAGAATTTTATTTGTGAATTTATTAGAAAACAAATCTGTAGCAAATTTTGCTATAAATTTATTACTTTAGCAACATTATAACTTTCAGAAAATTAAAGTATTTTCTAATCAGTTTCTATTTAAAAAAATATTAAAAGTCGAAACAGCTGTTTTAAATATATAAATTTTAATAAAACACACAAAATTCTAGTTAAAAAAAATATGTTTTATAAAGTTTTACAATATTAATCAATTTCAATATGCTTTAAATATTTATATAATAATTATTTACTTATTTATTGTAAATCTAACGTTTTTAATTTTGTTACAACGGTTAAAAAGTTAGCACCGTATTGAAATCAAAGTCTGTAAATCAGATATATTTTTTATTAAAAATATTTTTTTATTTAGCTTACAAATAATATGTCAATATGTACGATTTTATCTAAAGCATTAGGGTCCATATGGGATTTCGAATAAAGTCTTTTAGGTATTTATCATCGACTTATACCACTACTATATTTATAAAAATATAATAGTATGCTACATTCAAAAAACTTTTTTAAATATACGTACATACGTACATATATGAGAAACACTACAAAACACAAAAATACTGCTAAATTGATATTTAAGAGTAAAACCCTGAGGCATAAATCTCGCTTACCCCAACGCCAGTGACGTCATTACGAAAAACGGCTGAGATGTTAGGCCTTTTTTTATTGTACCTATTGTATATCCGCCGCTTGAAAATAATTTTTAATTTTGTTTTTTTTTTATAAAATCAGAACTATTTTCAATATATTAAATTATTTTAATATTTTTAAATAAATACAGATATATTTACAAAAAAATACTATTATTAAAATATTTAATATTTTACTTTTATACAAAATATATTTGTAACAATCGGGTTGTTGCGAGACAAAAATACTGAGAATGGTTTTATCAATTTGAATACTGTTTACATTTGAAAATTAATAAATGTTGGTTTCGATAAGACATCGGTATATTCAGACGGGAAATTAGATTTGATACGTATATATATTAATAAATTTTACTAAGCTCTAACATTGGCAAAGCTCGACAAATATTTTAACCATCAACTTTATGAATTGAGTTTGTAGAATTCATGAAACCTAATTCTAATATTATGTGTAGATCTATTACATTCTTAGAGACTTATGCTATTCACACTGTAATGCTTCTCACTCTGAAACGTATCTATTTTTATACGAATTTAGAGAACCGCTTTTAGACTAGAACTCAATTTATTTAGCAACCTCCCAAATCATTGGAAAAACCTTTCTCACACAATGCAAATAAAAAGTTCAAGGGTCGCAGAATCCCAGACGTGTTTTAATGAGAATCTAAAAATAGAACGTATTTTAAACAATTCCCTTTACGTACTTTACGTAACATGTTATTACGAGAAGGCAGTGTTTTTTTAGAATTATACGAAATATTGCCTTTGAGTCACGTGTTCGCCCACTTTTGCATATCCAATAGAATATAGAATAATAAAACTTTCTCAGTACGGAATCGATAGTGACGTTTTTTAAATTGTCAAACGCAGAACGTCTACAGACGTCACTAACTATAATTAATATTTAAAAGAGGATGTGCGGTTCGCCTGACAGTTAAAAATTGACCTTTAATAACGTGTGGTTAAAGGAAAATTAGCTCAAATTTTTTTTAAGCATTTAGAATAGAATAGAGCATTTTTCTTTCACGTCCAGGTCAGTTATTCTCGTTTAATAATCAGTTATGTATGCAAGTTTTTTTTATAAATTAAAAATTGCTTATATAACATTTAATAAAATAAATATAAGGTCATATTGTGAAGTTGATATCAACGCGTTGACCTCAACGTTGTTAAAAAAAGCTACCTTTTGGTGGTAGATGACGTCTGTGTCATAAAATTATTTATTGCCTTTTATAAAAAAATATATTAATCAAAATAGTGTATCATTGAATTCTGGTATATGTCCTTCACCTCAATAATTTTAACTATTATAATAACTTGAATTTGATTTTCTTAATATTATTTATAAAACACACAGATGTATATTTAATACATCGATATAAATCTGGATAAGAAAGGGTTGCTTAATTATTCAAATACCACCTGTCATATACATACATATAATACATAGTACATACGTATATCACATTTTCCCAATAATTGTTATAGATAAAATATTTTTAGTTAATATCTTATTAAAACATTAATGATATTAATGAATAAATAATATTACAATCAACTTGTATGACAATAAATTAAAAATAATAGAGATATTCGATGCTGCGGTAAATATCTGAAACAAAGAATCAAAATTATACATAAGTGGGTGAATCTCTAATAGTATACATAAAAAAAAATATTTTCAATAGAGCTTATTGCTATTAAAAATTTTATTTGTATAATTATTTTCAATTTTTTTTTTTTGCATAAGAAAGCGTGAATCCGAACTAGATGTTCGAAAATATGCATACTTTTTTGAAACCTTTTAATAGCAATCGGAAGTATTTGAATTACAAAAAAATGTTTACTATTTTCACAACAACTCTAATTGCTTTGGTAATTAAGCACTACACTAATCAGATTAATAAAAAATCGCTACGCGTGGGAATTGGCAGATTGTAAAAATATATGGGGGCTTTCCAGTGTTTTTTTTATGTCACCGAAAATTTCTTAACAAAAAAATGAAACAAGTTTGACCGAATCCACTAATAATATTCTTGTTATAAAAAATACTGACTTTTCGTAGTATTTATTTTACGGTCTTAAATCAATTGCAATTTATTCAACTTAAATAATTATTATTTTATTAAATTGAAAATTTTAATAATCTAATTAAATAATGCAATAAATTAAGGGCGAGCATCAAATACCTAAATATAGATTTGAACTTCAAGTTTTAATTCACTAAATATATCGCAAACTACAAAGTCCAAAGGGCTTGCTGCCATTGCGACACTAAACAACTTGTACAAGTGAACGTCATATACACAGATTTTGAAAAAGCATTTGATAAAGTTAACCATGTTTTACTTGTAAAAAAGTTATCTAATTTCGGGTTTTCTGAAGATCTCATAAATCTATTCTCAAATTACTTGACCAATAGATATCAATTCGTCAAGTATAATAACTCCTTTTCAGAACGATATAAGACCCCTACTGGAGTACCTCAAGGATCCAATTTGGGTCCATTGTTGTTGTATTGTTCATTAATGACATAGAAACAGCAATAGAGCATTCAGATTTTTTAATATATGCAGATGACTTGAAAATTTACAAGAAAATGCATTCGATTTCTGATTCCCTCGACCTACAGGAGGATCTCAACTCTATATGGAAATGGGCTTGCTATAACCAATTGCCTTTCAGTGTAAAGAAATGTCACACAATTTCATTTTCAAGGTCATTAACGCCGGCAAAAAATTCATACCATCTAGGCGGATATTTTTTGGAAAGGTTTTCTTCAACTAAGGATTTAGGAGTGACTTTCGAAGAACGTTGGAAATTTAGCCAGCACATTGCAGAGACACATAGCAAATCCTTAAAAATACTCGGTTTTATCTTGAGAAATGCGCGTTACTTCAGGAATACTTTAGTATTACGCACTCTTTATGATACTCTAGTCCGCAGCATACTAGAAACTAGCTCCATCATTTGGATCCCAGGCGTAATGAATCAATGTAATGAATTGAAGCTGGAAAAAGTACAACGTAAATTTCTTCGATATTTATACTTGAAGGAATACGGGTATTATCCGTTCTTGTTTCCCAGTGCTTTTATTTTGGGAGCCCTGGGATACGTTTCTTTGTCGACTCGCAGAAGTGTTTATGTAATTAAACACTTCTGGAAATTGCTCAAGGGCATCGTAGACAATCCTTCAGTGCTCGAGCAGCTTCAAATGTGGGCTCCTGAAGGTGGTTATAGTTCTCGGTCGCGTCCACTATTCTTGCCTGTTAAGTCTAGAACTGGAGCACTTGCCAACTCTTCTCTGGCCAAGGCTATTTATCTGCTCATTTCTGTCCATAGAAATATTGACATTTTCTCTTGCACATATGGAGTTTTGGTTCAGTTCGTATGGGACAATGCACACCTGTTGAGGTGATTTGTGTCTGTTGTTTTGTCTTGTTTATATTTGTATGTATTATGATGTATTTTTACTTTTGACTATCGTGACGCATTGGGTTTGCCTGTCAGGTCACGATGGTTATAATTTTAATAAATAAATAAATAATAAATAAATAAACCCGTGTCGCAAAAAAATCGGATACCTCTCAAAACCTTTTATTTGTACGTTGGGGTATAGTTAATTTTAATCTCGGCGCAATGTGTATTTATTGCTACTGAGGGGTGGCGTCAACAATCCGTCGATGTTTGGCTTATTATATCCTTATTATATTGTTATGACTGAGGACTAATAAACTTCATCATGTCATGTGATACACATCAGTGCTTCTAATCGATTAAAAACTGATTTATAAAAAATCCTGGAATTGCAATTTATTATTGTAAATCTCATTTTTTAAATATTTCTTATTATTTTAATAGACTTGCCAACTTTTTTCGAACAGTCTGTCAAACTAGCATTTCGTGTAAGAAAACTATCCGTCTGGTTATCGACCGTAAAAGGCAACGAACTTCAGATTTACGGCCGTTTGCCTCGCCCGTTTTTCCCCAAATTTTCGCGAATTAAGCACTTTTTGCCCGAAATTTCGACTCGAAATCAGCGGCAGGTAACTACACAATAACAAGTCACGCGATTAACCTCGCTTTGACCTTAGATTTTCTTCTTAAAAAATACACACACACACAACACGCATAAAAGCTCATATATTTATATCAGTAACGGTGAGCACCGCTTTCTAAAATTTATAATATGATATTAGTAAAATATATGTTTATCAAATAAGTGTGAATTTACATCTCCATAATTGTTATCTTTATAAATATAACTAAAAATCGCGGTGTTTACTTGAATTCATTTAAATTGTGTGACAGTAAGTTTTATATATATATATATCTACTTATTTTCTACATTTTGTTATTTTTACAGACTTTCTACAGATTTATTTATTTATTTATTTCAATTAAGACCGTCATTTTTTATTATGTTACTCCAATGGACACGACAGTCAAAAATAATGCATAGAATTTATTGAAAAATTAAATGATACGAACCGTACTAGCTCTTTGACATCTTTTTAGCTAAGACGTCCGCACTTGCCGAATCGCATATGGCTGTGGTCTTCCGGCTCCTTAATACGCTGGCGTTGCACAACCTGTTTAATGTCAGCTATGAGGAGCTGGTCCGGTTTATATTATTTTTTTTGTTTGCTGCTTTATATGTATTATTTTAATTATATATATTTTTTCTGTATTGAAATAATTTAATTATTGTTTTCGACCATTGTAACGCATTAGGGCAACCTGTCCTAATTTAATTTAAATAAATATCAATGAACAATGCCAGCATATTAAGGCACTAGATGGCGACAGCCATAGGTGAGTCGGCTAATGCGGATGTTATGGCTCTAACTGGCATCAAAATAGGACGCTATCGTGACTGTCGTTAAATTGACAACACCACCCTTAAGTAGTTTAAAAATGCTGACATACAACTTTTTGCGAGAACTCAGTAAATCATATCCCAACGCTTTTAAAAGAAATGCGCTAAAGAACATTTTCCGAAGTTTTTAAATTAAGAGAGGAATATTTTGTTACTCAAGGATTTCAAATTTGGTTACTCAGGGATCATGTTTTAAATATGCTGCGAACCAAAGTGTCAAAATTCTGGGATTTTTAGTGAAAGTTTCTCTAAACAGAACATTAGGTGTGAGATTGTCATAGCAAATATATGATTATGTATGTTTGACCTAAGGTACTGATATCAATATTTATTATTATAAAAAAACTATGATGTTTGGAAATAATTTTACCGTTATCAACCAAACCTTTTAGTCATACTGTTGTCACATACTTTATCTGTCGGTCATGGTGTACTATTTAACTATGATCTCTATTCAAGTCTACGCTATCATAAATATTGTTAGGAAATATAATAACAAACGCTTGTATAAACATGTTTATACATGCGTTGAATGACTTATTCAAAATAACTAATCGCAATCAAGTACTAGATTTCAATATTTAATTTGATTAAATATCCTCAAAAATTAATTTTGTATCTAATCAAATTTAATTTAAAAAACTTTCAGAACCATTTATTTATTAAATATGTTATAGTCTGTGTAATACTTGAATAATTTTATTTAGTTGTAAATTTGTATTATATGTACAAATATTTTTATTTGAATCTATTTATCGAACATAATCTCTTAATCTCCTAATTACATTAAATTTTATATCTAGTTTTTAAACCAATATCTATGTTATATCTTGTTTCCAGTTTGTAATTATAAAATTTATATAGATATTTAGTGAACTGTTTATGATTTATATTTATAGAGGAAAGGTATTTCAATTAAAACTGTTTTTAAAACCTTCATTATTTGTATGTGCTATAACGCCTGGTATGTTAATGGTTTAAAATTAAAACTGTATGCGGAAGACGAGAATCTTTCTTTCTCGGCGCTTATCGGTTAAAAGCGGGAGACAAGGACAATTTTTTTTAGTACTGCAAGGTTGGGATTTAATTTATCTACGCCTATCTGTTGTCAATTTTTAATATAGTTTTAAGTATATTTATTTAGCTTCAAGTAATAATATTTTGTTGGATTATCCATCGTTATTTATATAGAAAAACAATTTTACAATCTTAATTTATAACTATGAATTTGATTTATTTGTTTGGTTAAATGTTTATGATTTTTATTTACAAAGAAAAAGTAAGTCACCAGCTGAGTAAGTCAATCAGACATAATGAATACCTAGAATTAAATATTAAACACCTTACTGAAAGTCGGTCAATCGGTGACATCTATATTATTAATTATAAACTATTATTTTTTATCGTTTTTTTTTCATAATAGCGCATTTTTATAAATAAAAATTCGAGTGCCGCTGCTGTGGCTCGAACCCGCAACCTCAGAGTTACTAGTCTGAAACGTTACGGACTACGCTTTTCCGTCCTTTATGTGTTCTATATCGCCTGGTAGGCTAACGCTTTAAAATTAACAGTGTATACGAGAGACGAGAATCTTAGTTTTGTGACGCTTACCTGTTGAAAGCGGGAGACAAGGACAAATATTTTTTAGTACTGCAAGGTTATGGTTTTATTTATCTACACCTATCTGTTGTCGATTTTTATAATATTATACTTTCAAATATTTTCATTTAACTTCATTGGTTTATCCATCATTATTTGAATTAAACAACAATTTTACAATCTCTTGATTCCATATAATTTTAAAACATATATCTTAGCTATATATTTTTAAGTACTTAACCCATGTTATTATCTTAGTTTATAAATATAATATACATATATTGTTTATGATTTTTATTTATAAAGAAAAAATAAATAAAAATTATTTCAGATTATTGTTTATTGTAAACTATATTGCCTGTTAGTTTAACGGTTTAAAATTAACATTGTATGCGGGAGACGATAATATTCGTTTTGCGACGCTTATCGGCTTAAAGTGGGAGACACGAGTAAAACATTAATCTTCGTTTTGTGACGCTTATCTTTAAAAAGTGTAAGACAAGGACAATTTTTTTTTGTACTGCAAAATTAGGATTTCTTTATCTACGCCTTTCTAGAGCAAATCTCTACACTACTATTGCAACACAGTCAACCGATGTTTTTACTAAAGCAAAGTCAAATAACACATATCTGGTTATATTATATTACATTTATATTATAAGAAGGTTTTGATGTTATCCTTGACTGTTTTATTTCTAAGATTAAAAAAAAGCCTCCTGATTGCATTTTTGAAAAAAAAATTTAAAAACTGGATTTACGCAATTAAATTTATAGTCAATGCAATTGAAATTAATAATATTGAATAAATTAATTCTATGAACAATTTGTTATATGACTATTTATTTATAGTGATTTTTTTATATAAATTAGTATCGTACCCGATAAAAATCAACAGATGTTCATTGTTTTTTGTTGGTCATTTTTATGTTCATTGTCCTTTTTTTTGTCTTAAAGATCGAGTTGAACTCTTGGAATTTGGTCGACCAAGTCCACTTATACATTGGGTGGATTTGATTGACGGTTGAAAAAAAGCGGCTGCTTTCTCGGGCTTCTAGTTCGTTTCAGTTGCTTCAATACTTGATAATTTCAAGTTGGAAGCGAAGTGACAGCTCTATCTAAAGTGTTCAAAAAAAATGTATTTTTGCAGGTAGTATTCGGACTTATTTACCTTTGAAAATTAAGGAAAGTTTAGCCATCCTTCCAGTTCATATTATACGGGGAGGAACCAAACTCTTTTTGTTTAATATATATTTTATTTAAAGGTAATTCTAAATTGATTAAATTACGAACGTCGTTATTATAATAAATATAAATCAGGTTATTCTAATTCGACTGAATGCTTATCGTTCCAAGTCAGAAGCGAAGTGGCAGTTCTGTATAAGGTTCCGACTATGTGTCTGAAGCTATTGCAAGAAGTATATTTAATACGGCCCTGTTCAGGATTAGATACTCTTGAGAATTAGGTCCATTGTTTTTACAATGCAGTTAAGCATATCTCGCTTAGAAATACCAAGTAATTTTTAACTGAAAAAATAAAAATAAAAAAAATAACGACAATTTTCATTTTTCTCCAAAAGTATTAATTTATGTTTTAATATTGATATTGCCCCTTTTAAAATAGTCCTTATACATTTAAATACATTTTCATTTGTAGAATCCACTATTAGATATTGCCTTAAGCCCATTCAGCAATTTTGTTTCAATTTTTACTAATCTTCTCTGTCGAACAATGTTTTACTTTCAATGTCTTCTTCGTCTATAAGTATATGAAAATGTATCAGAGA
The DNA here is from genome assembly GCF_051122295.1 of Plectrocnemia conspersa. Lineage (NCBI taxonomy): Eukaryota > Metazoa > Arthropoda > Insecta > Trichoptera > Polycentropodidae > Plectrocnemia > Plectrocnemia conspersa. The sequence continues at coordinate 3,904,217 of NW_028277175.1, forward strand.
GATATATTTAACTAATACAGTAGCTGCCACATCCCGACATTGTCGTTTTTGTCCAAAAATCCAAAAGTTGGTTTCCTACAATGCTTGTATTTTTTTCTGATTGCCTTTTACAAATAAAATAAAACTGCACAATAATACTCTTCATTAACCATACGATCTAGTTATGAGATTTCGTAGTGAATCTTATCGTTGTATTCAATGAAACCTAATACTTGATCGAACTTGACGTTCTTTTTTAAATTTTCGAAATTGACGAACATTTTCAAATTATTTTACATGAACCGTCCGTGATATCAAGTTCTTTATAATGATTTAGAAATTACTTATTCAATCTCTTTATATTTTCACATTTTATTCGTTGCTCGATGTACTAGGCTGCCCATCTTTCTTGTCATCTTTGAAGTCTTCTCGGTCAACTTATAAATATTTATATTATTCACAAACCCTTCGTTTTAACATAGAAACCTCATCAATAGTCTTTTACAAAACTTGCACTATGTTATTCCACTTTGTTTCATTTTTATGTTGTTCCAAATTTAAAACCAATTCTGTTTCGTTATTTTTAAAATAAAATAATCGTCGATCAGATGTAATGTACAAAAAAATAAACTCAATTATCATTATCGGTATTATCAGTTTTGTCGCAACAGTTTATCACATCTCACCTGCAATTGCGTAATGATTTTTGTCACATGCATTAAATTTTAGAACCATAATATCGATTAATTTATTACATTGCCTTATTGTGATTGTATAATCTTATTTATATAAACCAACACAGAGTTGAGAAACCCTGTCTGTTAATCGGTATAAATAAATTGCAAAACGCCCCCCAACCACATGCCAGATGGTAATCGTCAATCCAGGGACTCTTAACTCATTGACCTAGGCCGCACTAACCCTTGACCATGGCACTATCTTTTATTAATTAAGTAGATAAGGGCCACACGCTTCGTTGAACTTTCATAGGGCTTCAACGCTTATTAAGAAGATTATAACTTAGTAAGCAAGGTCGGAAATTATAAAACAGGTGTGACAAACTTATAATCAATGATTAATACCTGAAAGACCCTAGTATTTTGTTTATATTTATATCGTGTCTGAAAAATCTTAAATAATGATTTATATATAATTTTAATTCCAATCGAGGTTTTCTTAGATTTTCCCAATCTTACGAATGTATATTATGATTAATAGTCGATCTAGTGATATATATTAATTGCAATCTGTATTAATAGTTAATCAATAATAAACATATGTTAGTTCTTTATGGACTGATTTCAGTCTGGTGTCTCACTACTTACTTAGTGGTTGTGATTGTGTGTAACTCTTGTGTAACGCGTTATGTTACAATAGGAGATTTGCAACATATTAGCGTTCTAAAATGTCGTAGTTTCAGCGACACTGATTTTTCTAGTTACTATTTGCGGCTGAGACAGAAATATCCGTAGATGCTACGCGAGTCCGAAAATATTAACTATTGTCAATATGGGTTTTATTTATAAACCTAAATACCCTTGGTGCTCGTTCGTGTATTTAAGAACAACGCAAATTTGAGAGTTACATTTGCGCGTTAAAACGTTTCCGGCATATTTGCGATTGTAAATTTTCAGAAATGATCTTAACATAATTTGGCAAAGCCGAGTTCTTAAAATAAAATTCTAGTTAAAAATACATAATTGATTGCGAATATGTATTATATATATATAATAGTTCCTAAATTAAATATTATATTTAACGTATTAGATGTCTTTTTTGCAATGTAAGACAAAGCAAGTATAAAAGGTCTAATTCTTGACCGTGACCATACGTATGACGTCACTATACAGTGAGAGACAATGAATGCAAGCAAGTTCTCACTCGCGAACGATCATATGTTAGCGTCAAATTCTTATAGTTTGAAATGTAAATTCCAAGTCATGGTTTCCACTCACACATTACAAAGAACATGACATCGAAATGAAATAAAGTGGCATATTGTGACGTTATTAAATTTTCTTATTAATAAGTCGTCTAAATTTATTGTAATAATATTATTAACGTCCTGTTCTTTGTTATGTACATTGTACAAGCTACTTTGTTTTATGTTAATATAGATATGCTTTATAAAAAAACTCAACATCGAAATACAAAAATAGTTTCTCCCTCGTCTCCCGCTTTTAATCAATATGTGACGCGAAACGAAAATTCTCGTCTCCCGCATACAAAGTATTGAATAATTGTGTTTTTATTTTAGTGTATTTTAGGTGCTTTTTAACACATTTGTTTTATAACATAAATAATGTGTAAATATCATCCATTTTGATTTCTTTAATTTCTGTAAAAATCATTGTTTTTTAACACTTTTTACTTTGTCAAAATAATAGATTTTTAAATTTAGCTTCTCAGCGAGCTTACTAAACACAATAATGTTTTCGGCGATAGCTTTGAGGAGCTAATGTGAGGTGATGCTATTCTAGAGCTGCACCGTTTTTTTTTTTTTTTTAAATATTTAATGGTAAAATTATGCTAAAAAAGTGTGGACGCATTGGGGAACCCTGTTAAGTAAATACAAAGCATATAAAAAAAAAAAACAAGATAATTTTATATTAAAATAAATTAATAAATATTTGTTGAAAAAATTTAAATAAACGTTAATCTCAAAGAAATAATATTTTGTTAAATACTTATTAGAAACATTAAAATTGACAATAGCAAAAAATCACAATCGTTTTTTTTTTTTAGTTCAAAATATATTATCATTACAATCAATTTTCAAATAATATTTTTGAATTTTGCAGTATTTTTTTAAGAATAAATTTGAGGATGTATAAAAAAACAATGTCCTTATTTATAAATCGAATGATTTTATCTTTGTGGCAAAAATCTTTAATAATGTATTTCTTAAACTAGATTAGGTCAATTTTTCAGTATATTTATTTTATATATTATACATTGTATATTACCTATTTATCAGATATGCTAGGAAATAGGTATATATTAAAGGCAGAAATAGCGTAGTTTGTAAGGTCTAGACCTGTAACATAAAAGTCACGGGTTCAGGTCCCAACAGCAGACTCGAATTTTGTTTTATAAAAATACTTTTTTTTTAATTTGTGGCAAGAAATAATTCTAAATACTAATATACATAATAATTTATTATATAAATGGGTATAGTGGGACTTAAAAATGACATATTTATGTTTATGAAAAATATATTTTAATGCCTGGCGAAAGCGATCTTACCGCCATTAAAACAAAAAAAAAGTAAAATTCAAGTGAGTACTTTTTTAGCATCCCTCATAAATCTCTAACCTTGCTCTTATCGACGTTTATTTATTTGGGTTTTATAAAAACCATTTTTCAAATGAGATGGAAAAGATATTAATTCTATAGTAGACTTTGAAATATCATGATATAAATAAAATTTCAGAGATCACTAATTAATTAATTAATTACCCCTTCCTTTTCATAATGCTACCATTTTTAAAATATTAAGATCCCGTTGATTCTCCAATTTGTTTTATGTAGCAAAGCTCAGCGGCTAAGCTTCCAAAAGATTTTCTCGGATATTTCATTATATCTTCACGCCCATTCGCGTTGATTTTTTGCTATCCTCACTGGAGCGAATTCTCGGGACTACCACCTAGCGACGCCCGTCTCAAAGGCCCTGTAATTACCCTCAAACTTTGATGTTATAAATATAACAACCGCCCTACCACCGATAGCAACGGGCAACAGTTTTTCTCCCTATCGACCTTGCTGCAGCGTGCGACGGTCAACGATTCGTCACGGGGTGGGTGCCGGCGTCTCGATAGCGCATGCGGGCGCGGACCAGACTTTGCCACCCCTGGCCGAAAGCGAAAATTCGCACGTATCAAGTTTCCATACAATTCAGTACTGGGTAGCGTCCGGGCCGGCCCGCACGCGCCGCTTTTTTGAGCGCACAGTGGTCGCGTTTCGTGGACGCGATACATCATTTTAGAATTATAAAAAAATCTACGAGTGATAATTTTGTGATGTGCGACTGCTTTTAATTCATAAATTTATTTTTGTTCTTGAAATACATTATTAAAATGCGGATCCGCCAAAATCAGCTGTTGTGATACATGAATGCGCAAGCGCGCTTATATCTGCGGCAAAAAAAACCCATTCAAAGTCAAATAGGATGTTGCGGATGTTTTTAAGTAGAACCTGTGATTTATCGTTACTTATAATAATAAGCTTAAACGTATCCTTTGTTATGCTATATACTATTTTTTAAATGTAATGTGATCATTTATTCTTGAAACAAATTTTTACAATGTCTCGATTGCAAAACTTTATTATTTTCTTATGTATATGCACTTTCACATTTGCCTTGTCAACCTTCCCAATTTCACAAATGTGATACGGATGAATATTTTATATAATGTGAAATGCATAAGAGTGTAATTTACATCACATTACATAATTTATATGCAACTAAATAATGTAATATTGTATTAGAAAACTTTTGTGTGAATCATCTTTGTTATCCAAATAATTTTCAAATCAAAACCATCATGGTACTTCATGAAAGATTGTTTTATGCAAATACAAGTAATCTTGCATTTGAGAATTTGATCCAAGTTTTGGCCTCATAACTCATTCTTAATATTCACTTTATAAAGCTAACGTAACCTTCAAATAAATATTAGTTTAATTTTGTAAATATATCAATCATTCCAAAAATAGTTTAAACATGTTTTAAATGATGTAAATATGTACCTCTGATTTTTTTATAAACTGAAAATTCAGACTCAAATATATACTTTTATTTTATTATGCCGTGCAGCGAAATTTTTTCACATTCTTTTCCCGACAACTAGAATAGTACCCATTGAAAAATCAAAGCGAGTTTAAATTAATAAATTCTACAATTTTATTATTTTAAATCTGATTTAGTAGACTTCTTATTCAAATATTAAAAGACAAGCAAATTAAGAGATTACTATTTTTAAAAGTGTAAAAAATATTTTTTTATTTTAATTTTTATATTTTAATATCTATTATAAAACATTTTTGGCTTTCTTAGATTTTTTAAACGGATCTACAAAGCATGGAATGACTTAGATATATTTTTAGATCACTATAAATAAAATTACGACAGTTATAATATCTTCAAATTAAAAAAAATATTTATTTTATACAACGTTTTTGTCCTTGTTAGATTTTTATAACAGAATACCAAATTTAAAAAAATTTCTATTTATCCGGCATTTTGCAATAACTTAGCAAATTAGACTGGCTATCAAACTTTTAAAAATATGTGAAAAATACATTTTTACTTCATTAATTTTTTCCCTATATCTGTGAATTTGATTTCTTTTTAATTAATTGTCATTTTGAAACGTGACTACTAATCATGCTGAATAATCTAAGATGAATACATATGATTAAGATATACTTTTAGAACGATAAAAAATATTTAATGATTGATTAGTAATAAAAAGTACATATCTATTATAGAACGTTTTACTCTTTTTTAATTAATTAAATAAATAATTATCAAATTAATACGATTTTTTTTATTAGTTGCCATTGTGAAACATTATGGCGGATTAGACTGGCTAACAAACTTTATTTTATTTTTTTAAATAATATTTTTTTTTTAATTAAATAAAAATTTATATTTTAAAACACCTTCTTACTCTTTTTCTAATATTTTTTATCGATTTTTTTGCATAGCTGCCATTTTGAAATAAGATGGCATATCAGAACGGTTAACAAATTTAGCCGGGATATATATGTATGCAGGTGTACATATATATAATATATATTTTCAGAATAAGTTTTATGTTGTTATAATTTAAACTACAACATTTATATTTTTCCTAGAGACCGTTTAATTTCAGATAAACAGACAGAAAAAATGTAAAAAATATGGTTTTAAATTTTAATTTTATTCCAATTTCCATTTTTAAACATTTTCACCTTTTTACTCTTTTTTTTAAAAAAAAACTGGATTGAATTTTTTTGCATAGCTGTAATTTTGAAACATACACAAACCCATTCGTGATATTCACAAGATGATTACAGAAATAAGTTTCATGACGACAAGATAAGATTACTGCCGCAATTATCGTGTCTCCAAAAACGATTGAAATCTTAGAATCTTAGATAAACAACAAAAAAATGTAAAATAAAACACATTTTTTTAACTACATATATTTGATTTTATAAAAGTTTTATAATTGATTTTTTAATACCATAGCTAAAAAAATATTTTTTTGCATAGCCGTTATTTTGAATCAGAAACTTATATTTACAAAATATTTTTTAAAATAAGTTTGATGTCAATTTAATTTTAACGATGATGACAGAAAAAAATTTGATTTTAAAACGATTTTTATCTCCTTATTTTTTTCTCATAAATCTTCCCAAACGTTAAACAGTAGCGACGAGACATTTTCACATGTCATTCTGACTGCCGTTTGTATGTCAATTGTGCTATTTTTAAAACCGAACAACGACATACTGACGACTGATTACGTGCTACTGCAAATATTTATTTAGACAAGTATTGAAATTAATTTCTTTCTGGTTTTGAGGCCGAACAGCTGGTCATACACGTGCGGGCAGATCCAACAGATCCGGTCCAGTGCCTGGCGGACAAATCCGATCGTGTGTGGTTAGAAAACACACAGATTTGTCTGTCCGCTGTCCGTGCTCAAAACGAACGGATCGGACACGAACATGCAGATTCTATCACCCGATGGTTAACAGTATTTATTATTAAAATTTGTCCCTTAAGTGATTTTATGACCCGGGCCATTTCCGCTCGCCTTTATTAATTTGCGCCAAAATTACCGCTATCTGTATAAAACAGGTATGAAGAACCTTTATATTTCTGTGGGCCGCATTCATTTTTCTGATTCAACATAAGACCGAATCCAACAAAAACGTTTACTCCCCCCCCCCCCCTTCTAATGAATATTTTCATTTAAAATATCTATTAATAAAAAATCACAAATTATAAATTGCCATTTATTGTTAAAAAAACAGAATACTAAAAATCACAAGAATGTTATACATATTTAAAGGTATCACCCCTAGTATAAAATGAGATTTTGGTGATAAGGTTTTATTACTTTATGAAAGTTTTTGTTTTTTTGAAAGAGACATTAGACAACCGCTTTAAATGGACGCGTAAAAAGTACTGATGTCTGAGTTCAGACAGTTTGCGTGTGTGGCGCATCTGTTCTGGTGTCCGGCGGACATATCTATGCGTGTGTGCTTAGTTAATGGGCGTGATTTTCCAGCCATGATAAACGTTGGAAAGCTAGTAACAGTTTATTCAGTAAAGCAAAAAAGTGTCGAATTGTAAATATTTTGTAGACCGAATGCTGGTGGAGAAGTTTTGCGCTCAGTATGATCCGCTGCGGTCTCTCGTGTTTGTTGTTCTTGTTTGTTCTCGGTCTCGTTCTGGTTGTTTGTCGTCTTAAATTGTCTGCTGATATGACAGATTTGATTTGAATCGTTTATGCCGAATCAGAGATTCCATGTTCACACCATGAATAAGTGAATCTGAAAGATGAATGTTAATGCAAGGGGTAGATTACAATAGCGGTTTTTACGCTAGATGACGTAATGTCTATTGCATCCTTTACACACAAAAAGGTTGTTTTTATGGTGCTTAACGAGCGGTTAATGGGCGGATGTGTCAACATGGAGGTGATATCTTGATATATATGGTACATATTAGCACCATTGTTGCAATTGCAAGTTACGTAATTTTGATATTGAGTATTATCTTATTGTTATCAAAATGCGTTGATATTTGCGACTTATCAGTTCGAAATTGTGGTTAGCTGCGCAGATGGATGGATCTTGCACATTTTTAATAACAGGATGAATACAATTTATTATTATGAATAAATATAAAGTTTGATCCTCTCCCGGGAAAAACTGGATAATAAAGCTAGTTTTTATGTATATAAATTTTAATATTAATTTAAAATTGAGTATTGTAACATTTAAGTATATCATCCAAAAAATACATTATTAGCCTCAACCGCCGTTAAATTATATGGTTCGCCTTAAGTATCGAAAGCACTTTAATTATAGGTCTTCCTGCGAAGGCAATTACAACTAGAAACTTTTCTCAACTAATAAATTGATGAATCGATATTAAATTTAATATTAGCGAAGTTTTATAATAAGTTTTATTCACGATTTTAAGTATTCGTAAACATAAAGGTGAAACACTGTTTTTTAATTAGGCGGAAGATTGGACGGGTGGTTTTTTGGGTGGTTATTCTTCAAGCCACCTACCTGTAAATTGAGACACTTGTGCCACTTCCACTCCCACGCATGCTTTTCAAGTCCATAATTATATTTATGCAAGTCACGTTTATCCTGTGACGATTGTGGTTATATTTGGTATATTTTAAAATATTTTGTCGGTAACCGATTGCTTCGAAATTGAGATGACAATCGATATATACCATCCTATAATATATTTAGGGTATTGTACTATATACCTATTTTATTGTATCAAACCACCCTCGGTGGGCGGTGTGCTTTCGAACGTAGATAGATTTATTTGAACACTGGAAATTGTAATTATCGCACAATGTATCAATGTATATAGATATACTCATCAGATATTTATAGCATAGCTCAGACATATCGTTCTGATCCGTGAGAGAAATTTCCACATGAAAGGGTTGGAAACCTCAGAGTTGGCTTTTCGTAATAATATATCCGAGTCACGAACCAAAGGGTATGTCTCATAAGAGTCATAAGTCAGAAGCTTATGTGTATATTTAAGTTTTTATTATAAATTTATTATGTGGGTCGGATAAATTTAAGATCTTGAATATTTTTTTATTTTATTTTTATTTTTTTAGATTAAATTAACAGGTTACCCCAATGCGCCACGATGGTCGAAAACAAATTTTAAATTTATAAAACAAAAAAACGTATATATACATACATATAACAATACTTAAAATAATAAACATAACAAAAAATTATAAAATATCAAAATTAAATGATACAAACTGGATCAGCTCCACGTAGCTAACATTAAACAGGTCAATATGTAATGCCAGCGTATTACGGAGCCGGATGGTTACAGCTATAGGCGAGTCGGCAAGTGCGGACGTCCTAGCCCTAACGGCAATCAAAAGAGGACGCGAAAAATTTATTCTAAAAAATTGTAAAGAATGTTGCGAACTAAATCTAAATTCGATTTCTTTTATACCATATTTAAAATAGAATCGATATATAACACAAAGCCACCCACTGTATTCATAAACTTCTAGACCCGTTTTGTGACATCACACATTAACTTGGCAAGTGTTTTCTCAAATTACTCGCTGTCTTTCAGAAAATAAATTTTGCCAACGTACCTGTGGTTTCTAAAACTAAAAACAAATTTATGTAATATGATGATTTTATGCTCAATATTTAGATAAAATCAGTAAAAAATATATATCGTTGAAATGTCAAGCGATTTTTTCTTGAATTGATTGAGGTTGTTACATCTTGTTTTTGAGACAAAAACAAAAAAGACTCCCAAGAGAGCGATGTTTACCCTCTCTTGACTTTCGGATTATAGACAGGGTCATAGACATCTCCAAACTTTTTAACTGAAAAAAACGAGATTCCATTAGTTATGCAGCACGAATATCTTATACATAAGTATTACTGAAACACTGCCTTTTTTATTTTATGAAAAAAATGTATGCTTTTTCAGGATAGATTTAAACTTATTCTTTATTCATTATAATTAATTTTATTAATCCTGTTATTACAAATTTATTTCAATGCTTGATACAGTAGCACGTAATCAATCATCAGCATGTCTCTGCTCAGTTTCTTCAGTGGTTATTGTCTCGTATTGCAGTACAGCACGTAATTGGTAGTTTAGTATAAATAATAAATTAGTCAGAATAGCGTGTGCAAATATCACGACGCCACTATTCACCGTTTGGAAGGAGTTCATGTAATAAACAGACACACGTAGTTTCTCTTTCATATTATAAATTTAAGAAAGTACAGTGCAATCAGTTTCCGCAGAATAAATATTCTAAATATTTTTCTTTTAAACTGCTTTTTTTTAAGGTTTTGTAATCCTAAGGAGTGTGACTTCGCAGCCTTCGCAGCTTTTATTAGATTACTTATTTTGGCCGAGTTCGTGTGGGGATGTGTGCGTCATGATCGTATGTTGTATTCAAGTATCCAGGGCTGCAAAGCTTGCTGATCAATCACAATCATGCAGCGATCACCCAGTCAATCGCTGTATTCGCTTCTTATAACACGAAATAAGTATACGCCTTTAGAAAGTGATATCTCTGAGGTCGAAGAATTGTGTATGTGCCACGGGAAATTGTCTTATGATGATTTATATTGTTTTCCTGTGACCATTTCATAACAAAAAAATATTGGTTCAATGAAGAATACTTGTGTGTTATTTATGTGATTTTTCTGGGCGTAACTAGGGCTTTTGTGTGGTCTCAATCTTCAAACTATTGTCTTGTAAATTAACGCGACTTTTAAGAATAAGACCCTACATTTTTTGTATTGAAATCGATAAAAAAATGTGGGGTTCTAGTTTTTCAGATATTAGATACTGATCTACCGTATTTATGAACATATTTATATATGTATGTTTTGTGTCCATAGACATTATCGCATACCAGCCATAATTGAAAGCTTATTTAATTGAATGAAACGCTAGTCGTGTGTGCGTAACACAATAATCGGGTGAAGGTCTTCAGGTGCATCGCCAACCGGATGGTCACAAACGAGATGACACCTAAAGTACTAAAAACGACCAGATCTATTTGCGTTCTTCGCGTTTATATTGAGAGTGCTATAGTACAGTATTATTGTATTCAAAGAAATGAAGTTTAAGTAGGAGATGTGTAAAAAGTGAAACAAGTAGAATTAAATAACGTCGTATATTGATTTTTATATTTGGTATCATATAAATAGAATTTAATCAACTTATAAATATAATTCCCGATATAAATAACTCGCATAACTCATGCATAACTAATTCGATTTATAAACACCTGTCGAATGTTCAAGTATATATAAATAGTAAACATAAAACTTAGGCTCGTTTATACAGACTTATATTAAATTAAAGTTTTATTATATGACATTCAGTAACCGATCTTAAATATGGCTAATCGAAGATAAAAAATACTTATTTGCAAGTATATTTATAAATCATAAGTTCATGAATAATATTTATCTTGGAACAATGTATGAGTCTTAGATCTAATTGGCAAATATACAAATGGTATCTTTTAAATCATAAATATATCTGAGTAGTATTGAAGGTATGAGTTTCGCTCTTCATTTGAATTACACCTCCCGTCGTTCCAAGAATATGCTATCTACGTCATATTGAAACGTCTTTGAACCTTATCTGACGTTTTTCTTAAGCCTTAGGATAAAATATGATATGGTAAATCAAATAAGATATAAAGCTTAATAATATGTATACAAAAGCTTTCGAGAAGCTTAAAGTAAAAATGCTTGTTGGAATGTATTGATTTTGTTTCCGTCAAAAAATATTGTATTATATAAGCAACTTATTTATAAAATTATTAAAAATATAATATATTATATATTTTTATAAACAAATTTATTTAAGAATTTTAATCCAAGGTATAGCCTACCTAAATGCTTGCTTAATTTTCAACAATGCTACTTAATCAAACTCAGTCAAGTGAAATAAAGCGATTAAACTATATAAACGTTCTAAACTGTTCAATTAAATTTGTTAACTAAGCGATTATACTTGAATAATTATGTTTTTCATACCTGTATATTACTATAATATTATTATTTCTTTATAAAACGCTGAAATATTACAGTGGTGCATTTGAATGTAACGATACATATCTATATATTTAAAAAACCTGAAGTAAATGTTTGTTTTAGTAAAAAATAGCGTTGTTGCCAATTGGCAACACAATATATTGTGTTGCAAAATGACACACTAATAACTTAATTCCGAACGGAAAAATATCAATAATCGCATTTTATTTGTCATTTATAAGCTCATATAAATTCGTAATATTAGCTCTTAATTAGACATCCATAATAAACATAGTTTGAACACTTGATTTTGATTTTTATTTGGCATCTAACATGCAAATTAATAACTCAAAGTGTAACGATACAGAATAATTTACATAAAAATCACTATAAGCGAATAAAATATAAATGTTTCCAAATGGCAACGCTAATTAGAACTGTTAATAATACGTACTTTTTAACTTATAATGAGGCAGCTATTCTAAACATAATTTTAAAACACTGACTTTTTACTTATTACATCTTAAATACGAATTAGCAAGTTTAGGGTATAACTAGGCTTAGCGTTATGATATCAAATAATTTACATATAATTAATGAATACAGTTATGTATTTTTTTCAGTAAGCGGTTAAATTTAAAATGTTGCCATTTGGCAACATTGCTAATTTAACGCTTGCCAAGTATTAAAAAATCACATTTTATTTGACACTGACACAATACTGATATGCACGTTTAAATTTGTGCTATTAATTCATAATATGGCAGCAATATTTAATATCTTTTTAAAACACTTTTAAAATTTCTATATTGCGTCTTACATGCAAGTTCAATTTTAGGTATTTCGACCCTTATACTAATAATATTAAATAGTTTACATACAAAAAATAATCTGTTTGTCAAGTAAAATTATATGCATTGCCAAATGGCAACATCGATAAATAAAAAATAATAATGGAAAATAACCAAAAATCACATTATATCTGACACTATCACTATACTGATATATAAATGCTATTATCTTTTAAGATTACTTACATTTTTCAATTCTCGTTATATAATATTACAATAAATATAATTTTGCTGACAAATAGTTTTTATTATAAAAAATTTTTTTGTAGTTATTATCTAAATAAAAATCAAAGAATCGTTGAATTTTGCAAGACATCTTCTAGCGATTAACTTTTTTTTAATTAATAAATATTTTTTATTGAATTTATATTTTATTTATTTATTTTAAATGTTTTGTTGCAACATAAAGGCATAATGAAATTACAACAGGGTAAACACAATCAACAACTACTAAGTAATTAGTGAAACACTAGACTGAAATCAAAGTCTGTATATCAGTGACATAGAAATTTCAAAACACTAGTTCTCATTTGGGATTCAAACCTAAGTTTTTCAAGTCGTGCTGTTCATTTGCATCGTTTTATTCCCAAATAATATTATTGTATATTTGTATGTATTTGTAATACCATAAAATCTTACGGTCAAGTCAGTCGTCATAACTCTTGATATTTGTTTTTAAATACATATTACTAGCTATCTAAATACTTCAATACATAAAACAAATGTTCATATTATTAAGTGACAGATGTAGTACAAGTACATGATATCCGGTACTTCATATCACACTTCTTCTTAACCCAACAAAAAGACATAAGTGCAACTTTCCACGACCGGTCTCTCAACACTCGCTCCACATTCTTTCAAGTCAGAAATCAAGCTTAGCAGCATCTCGGACCATAAACGGACACTTTTTGCGACTTTTACGAACCGTCGGCCATTCATGTATTACTACAGCTTTCCCTTTCCGCGTCCCGACATTGCCCCATTTCTCTACATCTCACATCCGCTCGCTTTCTTTAATACCAAATCAAAAAATTGTAGAATGTTTCAATGAAAAATGTGCCGGAAGAAAAGGACGTTGAGAGCTTATCAAATAGTCTTAGTGATAGATAGATAATTTTTTGACATTTGTGAAAGTGAGTGACGGAAAGATCAGAATGGCGGCTTCTTCGGACGAGTTGCCTCACAACATTCACGGCTTGAGGAAAATCTTGAAGCCGCTGCTGGACAGAAAGGCCAAGAAGAGCAAACTTTACAAGGCGTATTCTTTGATTGCCGACAGTGAGGTGACACCAGGTTCGCTGGAAATATGGTCGGATCTTCCGGACGAAATCAAGAACGACCCTTCGTTGGCGCCATTCAAGAGCCGCTACGAGAAACAATATGGTGAGTACATTCAGATATTTATATAGAATTATTTCTTGCAGCACCATTATAAGCCAGAATCAGGACCTATAATCACAACTTGATTGTTTTTTTTTTAATGAATATATTCAAACTCTCTCGAGGATGATACAAACACTTATTTTAGTTGTTTGTAACCCTGCAGTATTTTTTTCCTTGATTTGTCTTTATCTTTCTTTGACAAGACTCCATTTTGTGGCTTTGTTATGTAACATAAATATTAAATATATAATGATCATAGTTTAAACAGCTTAAGATTTAACACTAGATACTGTACCTGATAATACAACTGATAAATTCTTTTATCAGTTATATTAACACTTTGATTGCCGAAATCCGATAAATCAGCATTTGCTATTTTGACAAAAAGTCTTCTTTAAAGTAAAAATAGATACATTTTTAACGGGCTGTAAAATATTCGCTTTAGAAGCAAATTACATTTTTTCTAAACATATAATTTTTATTATGTAATAAATCAATACTTAAATAGCGAAAAATTCGACAGTCAAAAAATTTATGTACCAAATTTATACACTGTATACAATTTGATCAAGCTTTTTGATTAGCTTTAATTTTTAAAAATACGCAATAAATAAATATAATATGAAAAACAGATTTTTTAAATTAAAGTTTATTTACTAATTCGCAATAATAATACTGTACCATTTTTGTATCGATTTCTATAACACTTTTTTAAGATACATATTTTTTTGCATTAAAAAAATATATTTTCATATCTTAAAAAAAAGAATTTTACTATATTATATTTAACAAAAAAATTACGATATCTAAGTAGCGAAACTTTATAGCGAAAAATTAATGATAAGGATACAATTAGTATGTAATATTACATATAAAGTCGAAATAGCTTAGTCCGTACGCATCATAAGATTCCCTATCGAGCTCGACGGTTTACCGTTACATTCTAATTAGAATCCACTATTATTTGCCTCTCAGCCATACACCGAGGGGGTGTTACCCTGCGCTTCTAAAGAAATATTCACCATTTTATTTTTATTATATAATAATGCTCTTTTCTTATATTAAATACAAATATTTTATTGCTTTTGGAAACAACAATAGTAGGAACACATTTAATAATGACTTCAATAATTAAATTTATTTAAAAAAACTTTGAAATACTGTGCAAAATTAAAAAAATCAGATACATAAGTAGCAAAATTATAGAATGAAGTTAGTGGTATTGTAGGTTAATCAAATTTATTCATTTAACAATCCAGAACTGACGTCGATCCCCTAGAAATAAAAGTAGGAGGGGTGTCGCACGCAACGAAGAAAGAGATAAAGCATGCTATTTCTTATAACGGTACTTCGTCCAGACGACATGAAAATCTTATGAAGCAGTCCGTACGGTCTAGACTAATAACCCAGAGGCAACGGGTCCAGTTCCCTTCAGCAGACTTGAATTTTTATTTATAAAAATGCACTATGAATATAAAACGGGCCTCAACTGCAAATTGACATTTGTTAATTATAAATTATTATATACATAATAATTTATAGTTAATTATATTGTAAAAATTCGTCTTTTAAAATAGTAATAGATTGGCCATTTTGGCCATTATTTGATTCAGGCAATAATGCTCCGTTTCATTCTAAACATTCACAGCATTACACTAAGACAAAAAATTATAAAAAATGAGTTTCATATGCCGCTATTGTAATTATAAAACGGAAATGCCTCTGGAAAATTTTGACTCACTTTAATCAGTCGTTTCTAATATTTT